>NC_085138.1:356550709-356703171 GCF_035046485.1 Aedes albopictus
ATTTCCACAGAAATTTCTCCAGGGATTCCTCTCAGAATCCCTCTAAGAACTTCTCCCAGAATCCATATAGGGATTCCTCTAAGAATCTCTCCAGCAGGGAATGCTCCTAGAATCTCTCTAGGGATTTCTTCTAGAATCTCTCTAGGGTTTCTTCTTAGAATCTCTCTGAGGATTCCTCCTAGGATCTATCTAGGAATTCCTCCTAGAATCCATGTAGCAATTCCTCTCAGAAACTCACCACTTCATCCCAGAATCCCTTCAGGGATTCCTCCCTGCATCCTTTCAGGGATTTCTCCCAGAATCCTTCCTAGGATTCCTCCCAGAATCCCTTCAGGGATTTCTCCTAGAATCCTTTCTAGGATTCCTCCCAGAATCCCTTCAGGGATTCCTCCCAGAAGAACCCTTCCAAGGATTCCTTTAAGAAATTATGCAAGAATTTCTCCAGAAACTTCTCCTGAGATTCCTCTCTGAATCTTTCTACGAATTCCTCCTAGGATCTCCCTAGGGATTCCTCTAAGAATTGCTCCCAGAAACTCTCCATCGATTCCTTCTAGAATTCCTCCAGGGATTATTCCCAGAATCCCATCAGTGGTTCCTCCCAGAAACTCTCCAGTAATTCATCCCAGTATCCCTGCAAGGTTTCCTGCCAGAACCCTTTCAGGGTTTCCTTCAATAAATTTCTCAAGAGATTCCTCCCAGAATTTCTGCTGGGATTCCTCCCAAAACCCTTCCAGGGATTCTTCCTAGAATTCCATCAGGGATTCCTTCCAGAGCGTTTCCAGAGATTCCTCCTAGAATCCCTTCAGGAAATCCTCCAAGATTTCCTCCAAGGAATTCTCCAGAGATTTTGTCTGGAATTCCTTCAGAGACTCCTTCAGGAATTTCTCCAGGAATTTCATCAGGGATTTCTCAAGGGATTCTTTCAGGAGTTCCTCCAGGCATTCCACCGAAAATTCCTTCGGGTATTTCTTCAGGAATGCTTCCATGCATTTCTCCAGAAATTCATACAAAGATGTCTTCCAAAATCCCTCCAGGGAATTCTCTAGGGATTATCTACGGGTTTCTCCAAGCATTGCTTCAGAAATTTCTTCTCGAATTCCTCCAGAGATTCCTTCAGGAATTTCATCAGGGATTCCTTAAGGGATTATTTAAGGAACTCATCCGAGTGTTACTTCAGGAACGCTCCATGCATTCCTTCAGAAAATCCGCCAGGGATATCTCCAGGACTTCCTCCCGAAATTCCTCTTGTTGTTCCTTCAGAAATTCTTCTCGGGATCACTTCTAAAATTATCTAGGGGTTCATTCAGAAATTTCCGAAATCCTTCCATCATTTTTTCAGGGATGTTTGCAAGAATTTCTCCAGGGATGCCTTCAGAAAACCCTGCAGATTTGTTTGAATCACTTCAAGGATTTCTAGAGTCCAGCGACTTGTATTGGAATACTTTGAGATAATTTTACAAGAATGGCAGGAAATTCTCCAAAAAGTAATTCAGGAATTCTATCACAATTTTCTCCAAAAAATCTTCTAGGAGTGTTCATCCACGGATTTGTTTCAGGAATCCATCCATGAACTCCTTCAATAATACCTCATGCAGCCTCTGTATAGGAATATCTTCAGAAATTCGTCCTGCGATTCTTTCGGGAATACATCCTGAGACCCTTTTTTGTTTTCAAGAAATCCTTCAAGAAGTTATCCAAGGAATTCTGCACAAACTTCTGTAGGAGTTTTTCCCTGGTTGTTCTGAGGGTGTTCTATTAGAAAGTCCTTCACGGATTCTGCCAAAAAATTGTCAAAAGATTCCTTCAAAACTCCCCCGCGAATGATTCAAGGGCATTTCCCAGGATTCCTTTACAAATTCCACCAGGGATTTTCTTCCGAAATTATTGTAAGGATTTCTCAAAAAAAATCTCTTGAAATTTCTTGAAGTGGCCTATAATTTTCCCAGGGATTCCTTCGGGAATCCATCCAGCAGTTAGTTCAGGAGTTAGAAATTCATCAAGAATTCTTATATGAATTCCTGCAGTGATTCTTGTAGGCATTTCTTCAGGGAATCTTTCAGGTGTTAACCCAGGAAAGGCTCTTTCAATGAATGTGCCAATTATGCCGGCTTGATAACTTCACACGAACTCATTTGTTTTAGGTGACAGATTACACAAGATGATTTGGGATTACACTTTGTAGGCGACATTCGAAATGGCGATCGTTCTAAAGTTCTCACATTCCAAATGGTCGCTTTTCTTGTAAATCATCTGGTTTCCGAGATACTCACAATCAACCGGTTCAGGCCAACATTTTGAGTTCCGCTGCAATGCCACCCTCACCAACTGATTTGTTGGTTTTAAGCTGATGAATGGTATACTTAACTTCCCTCAGCGTGAAAGTAGGATTCTTTTCGTACTCTGCTGCACTGGCCTAATCTGACTTTGTTATTGGTAAAGTTTTATTGTCGAACTTTGTAAATTTCTTTGGGAATTTCAGTGATTATTCCTTTGGATGTTGCTTGGGCGATAGCTTTGAAAATTCCTTTTTCAATGAAATGAGAATTCTTCGGAATTTGTTGAGCTATTTTTTGGGAATTTCTTTCTTCGGAAATTATCAATGTGAAAAACTAGCAGTTGAATTTAATATCGAGAAAAGTGTAATTTTCAACGGCAATTTCTTCGATAATATTTTCAGTTTTTCCATTGAAAAATCTTGGAGAAATTGTTTGGGGATTGCTTGTGCAACGCCATTGAGAATTTTTTGTCAATTTTATTGAGATTCCTAAGGTAATTCCTTTCTATTCTATTGTATTTATGTTTATTTCTACGAAAACTTTCTTTGAAGTACTTTCTTTGGAAGCACTTTCTTTGTTTGTAAATTGCTTTAATAATTCTTACAAAATGTTTAAAGCTTGTTTTTCGAGAATTTCTTCGGACACTTTTTTATGGATTTCTACCGATTAGTTTTGTTCTTTAGAAAAAAACTTCGGTAATGTTCTTTATTTTTTTGTTAGGAATTTTTCCACAATTCTTTCGCCATGTTCTTCGCCAATTCATTCGACAGTTTCTTTTCAATCGGATTTATTGAATTTTCAAAATAATTTTTGTCGGAACTGTCACAGCAAAAATCCTAAGGATTTTCCAAAAACTGCCTCAAAAGTTCCCAGTGGAATTGCCGAGGGAGTTTCCACGGAAGTTGCCGGAGCAATTTTCAAATTTATTGCTGAAGAAATACCTCTGAGGGTTGCTGAAGGAATTCCTAAATAAAAATCGAATAAAAAAGATTCCAATTGATTTCAACACTCACAAAAACATCTCTGAAGAACCTCCGCTTGTGCTGAGAAAATTTTGGTAAGGATTCCCAATAGAATGGTTCGAGGAATTCAATAATAATTTCCGAAGCTATTTCTGACGGAGTTTTTTTACAGATCCTTTAGCAATGACAATATTTTTGGGGGATGCATACAAACTGCTCATTCGTCAGACTTTTCGTCAAAGCTTTCTAACAAACTTCTTTCAAGATTTCTTATGACTTCCTCACTGAGAATTGAAATATATTCCTGATATTATTTCCAGTGCTGTCAAGGTTCCCCGATTCCAGCCCCCTTTTCACTGTTAAATTCCCATGGATGAATTGCTGCGGGAATCTCTGACAGAATCGCTTGAGAAATTTCTGAACTAGTGGAACAACTTCTGAAATAATCCGTGGAACGACTTTTGAAGAAATCCCTGCTGACTTGAATTTCTGAAGTAATTCAAGGAATATCAGTCTCTGAAGAAATTCCCGAAAGTATCCCTTAAGAAATTTCAGAAGGAATTAAAAAAATGTGAAGAAAACTCTAAATGGATACCTGAAATAATTAAAAAAAAACGAGAATATTTCAAGAATTCATATATGGTTTTTTTTCGAAGAAATTCCAGGAGGAATATCTGAGAAAAAACACCTGGAATCCCTTGATGGAAAACCCAACAAAACCATTTTAGATTGTTTTGAAAAAAAAAACCTCGAGGTATCCTCTAATAAAAAGCCTAAACGTTTTTTAATAAATCCCTGGAGGAATCCATAGAAAAAATCCTAGATGTAGGCTTGGAGGAAATCCTGGAGGAATTTCTGATCAATAACATAGAGGAATACCCAGCATAATTTCTGATGAAATCTCTATGTGAATGTCTACAGGAATCAAGAATGCCTTCCAACCTCCCGTAAGAATCCTTATACGAATCTCCAGAAAAAAATTGAATTAATCCTTGGAGGATTTTCTAAGACTTTCTTATAAAATCCTTGGATCAATTTTTGGAAGAGAAATGTCTTGAAGGAATTTTTAAAGGAATGTGAAGAAATCTTGGAAATTGTTAAAGCAATCCTTGGAAAAAATCTTCAGATAGATTCTAAGTAAGATTTTAAGGAGTTCTGAACTTTAAATTCTTAATGTATCCGCAAATCATTTTCTAAAAAAATCCATGGAGTATTTCTGAGAAACTTCATGGAGTTTCTATAAGAATTCATGCAGAAAATTCCCGATTGGATCTCACATTTTTTTAAAGAGTCCCTGGGGGAATTTCTAAAGAAGTCCTAAGAAGATTTTTTAACTGAAATTCAGATATTCAAAAAAAAGTTTCTAAAGGAAACCCCGCAGAAAGGTTTGGAATAAATCCTTGGAAGATCGTTTAAGAAAATTCTTAAAGAAATTTTCAAAGGATTTTTCGGAAAAAAAAACTGGAGAAGTCCCGAAAAATATGGTAAATCTTTGAAAGACTTTTTTCAGAAATCCACTCATACGCACTTTCTTACACAACTCTTTGTGAAACTTCTGGAGAAATCCCTAGCGGAATTTCTGGAGAACTTTGAAGTTGCTGTGGTGAATGAAATTTCCAAAGTTACCCCAGTACAAATTTTTGAAGAAACTTTTGAAACATTTTGAAGTAATTTTTAAAGACATGTTTGGTGGATTTTCTAAGGATTTTCAAAGGATTCTCCAAACGAATGCCTAGAGAAATTTTCGAAAAAATATCCAGAGGAAGAGGAATTTTCCCTGGGAGAATTTCTCAAACAATATCTGTAATGATGAGTGAAAAATCATGGAGGATTTGGCTAATCAATTCATTTTCAATTCAATTCAATTCAAATTCGTTAAAGAATTTTTCGGGACACTTCTGGAGAAACATAAGGAAGAATTTCTGAAATTTTCTGAAACATGATGATTTGACTTGGGAAGTTTTCTTCGGAGACCATCGTAACAAAGTTGAAAAATCTGGGTTCACTTACTTCTATTTAATACCGCAGAAGTGCAACAAAAAGCAACCGTACAGAAAGATCGTTTGGCACATACAGCACAAGCAGTAACCACACTCTATCAAGTCATCAAGTGCTTGTCACGAATCTCTAAATTTTTTGAAGCAACTCGCAAAGGAATTCCAGAATAATCCCTGGAGACATTTTGAAAAGAAATGCTGAATGAATTTTTGAACTTTTTGAATTGTTTGGGACATTTATGCAAATAATGTTATTGTACAGGGGATGGCCAAAATGTTTGGGATAGGCAATTTTTTTTCTCCAACAAAAATATTCAACATGCTGTAACTTTTCATAGAGTGCATAAAAAAAATCTCAAATTTTGACTGTTTGTCAACCTATTATATGTGCATAATTGCTACAAATTTGGGCTCGATTGATTAATTTTTCGCGAAGTTAGAACCATTCGGGTAAAACACTATTATTTAGACAACGAATTGTTGAACAGTCATATCTCGAAAACCAGTGAACCGAATTGAATAAATTTTTTAACGTTTATCAACAATATATTGATACCCAATACGACGTTATAAAATGTAATATTTTCTCACGGCGAATTAAATTATACCGGATTGAAATTTTTACCCATATAAAGGAAAATAAGTCAAATTTACAATACCACACAAAAATTACTAAATGTGTTCTTCCTTCAATCTAAATAGGCTCTAATATATCTGATTAGAGATAACTTGTGAGCAGAAGTGGAAAATCTTTGGATATCAACACTTAAATTTATTGACATTGATGTAGAAAAATGACATTTTTTCGAGAAAAATCCAAAAAGTGTCAATCCATGATAACTTTTTTCAACGTTTAAAAAGTACCTATGTTTTAATAGTTTGTGAAGCATTTACATATTGTTAGTGTACGTTCAAAATTTCATTCAATTCGGTTCACTGGTTTCCGCGATATGACAGCTCAAAAATGAGCTGTCTGAAAAATAGTGTTTTACCCGAACGGTTCTAACTTTGTGAAATATTAATCAATCGAGCCCAAATTTGTACCAATGATGCACACATAATAGGTTGACAAACAGTCAAAATTTGAGATTTTTTGATGCGCTCTATGAAAAGTTATAGCTTATTGAACTTTTTTGTGAGAGAAAAAAAAGTTGCCTATCCCAAACATTTTGGCCATCCCCTGTATATGTAGAACTTATAAAAAAATATCATTTTCTTTATGTTTTTGCTTGGATGAAACTAACAGAACAAAATAAAGATGATCCAAATCGGCCGGTTCGTTCGTGAGTTATGTGTGGTCCCACCTTTGCCACTGCATTTTTGTAAATAAAGATGTACCCGAAAATAATTTTCTAAGAAATTCCAAAGCAATTACAAAAAAAAAATCCTAACAAATTCGCGCAGAAACTCCCAAAAGCATTGACGAATTAGTTTTTGAAGGCATTATCGAAAGACGCCTTGCCGAAGGGGTTTCCAAGAGAATTTCCGGGTAAATTTAGAAATAAAATGGCCAACACAACTGCAAAGAAAATTACCAAAAGACCTTCTGAAGCAATTTAAAATCCAAATGCTTGAGAAATTCCCGAAATGATTGGCAAACAACTCCCGTAACGATTTCCGAAGGGTTTGCTGATGGAATTGCTTAAAATATTGCCAAGTTCACTCCTAAAGGAATTTTACAAGTAGTTTCCAAATTGAATCACCTAAGAAATTTGTAAAGGATGTGCCGAAAGATTATTCGGAGAAATTTCCAATGAAATTTTCAAAGGGCGACCAATAGGAAGGCAAAGAAATTCCCTCTTATATTTTCAAAGGCGTTACTGAAGAATTTGCCAGAGGAAATCCCATAGAAATTGCCCATTTTTTACAAATCTTTTCTAAAATTGCTGTCATGCTGGCTGGTGTCACGGGGAACTAGGGTAAGGAGTTTGAGAGAGGAAAATAATGACCTTAACAGGGTATTCCATACCCTACCCATACGTGTTACCCAGCATTTTCTATGCTCGGAAGTAGCAGTCACTATCAAACTTGATTTTAACAATGACTTTCCATTGCATAATGATCAATATTTCGAAATACATGCGCTAAATTGGGTCGTCTCCAAATAATCAAACCCCATTTAGCTCCACTGAGGTGCGTCCATCGTGTGCTGGCATAAACCACCGTTAATAATCTAATCAGAACAAATCCAATACCAAATCAATTAAAATTAACACCCGTTCCGTGTTTCCTAACAGGAACCGCGAACACTAATCTACATTAATTGAGGACTCCCGGAAAACCATCGAGAACGAGCGACTAATCGGTGTGGTTGTTCGCCTAAAATCGATTAGATATGGAAAGCACAAGTGCGTCGGACTAAACTTAATCGATTCCAGCCCAAATTTGGGGAATATCGATGCGATGGGATGGAGTATCTTCATAAGTTAACGACCGAATTTGATTACAGATGACTAATACATAAAATTGTACGTGGGAATAACAGTTTGTAATTACGAATTTGAAGCTCAAGTAGATGCGGTAAATACCCCGACCTGATGATATGATTTATTCAAACAGATGTATAACAACATTTGTTATATTATGCATTATAATATAAAAGCTTCTAACATAATTTCGTACCACGTTTATTGCAATCTTACTTATATTTAATGTAACAAAATTATTTCAAAATTCATAAGATTTTTTGGGTTGTCGCGAAAATGATTGATAATTTTTATTATTTTGATCACTCGGGCCAAGAGATTTATAACAATACTTGTAACAAATTTGTTCTGAAATATGTAACAAAACTTGTTTGTTATGATTTCGCAAGTTTAATCTAACAAAATTTGATATAATCTTGTTATAATAATATCTCAGCTTGATATATTTTTGTTTTAATTAGAACGAGTGTTTTTAGATTTTTTGTTATTTCAACTACTAACGGTACCTGTTTTATAACTACCTTTGTTACAAACATAGTTGAAACAAAATAACATAACCTGTAATAATTGTGTTTTTCTAGTTTTCTAGTCGGGAAGTTTGAGCCGGACGTTATTTAATTCAAAACGATATTTGCAGCTACGCTTTGCAATGTGATTTTTTGTAGGCTGTAGCAATAGTCCTTTCACTGCGTAGTGCGGAGCGAATAGAGGAGGGAGTCATGAACCAGTGCGTACGGATTTCCTTAATTTCTGACACTATAATGGCACACCGCATCGTCGCAAAACGATCGAGCTTTATACTTGCCAAGGTAGGATGTTCTAGTTAAATATTCATGAACAAATTTCCCCGTCCACTCTGCCACGTTCAGATGAAGTCTTCGAGCTGAGCTTTGGGAGCTCTAAGGAACCCAGCAATCATCTAACCAGAACCTTCCTATTTAGCATATGCTAATGTACAGTAGTGGTGGCAGTCGGTGCCATACCGCGTTGATCCCATTATTAGTGGGAGGTGCGTTTCTTGTGGGCATTAGGTTTTTGGAATCCTATTTGATTCCGTGTGTAAACTCAACAACAACCAAGCGTCGTCGCATCGCCATCGTAATCACTACTGAAGGAAACGACTGAAGTGTGCCGTAAAATGTTTATTTTTATGGGGTTAAGCCATGCAGCTCCACCTCTCAACCAGGAGAAAATGTCGAGGCATTGGAGAAACTGGCTCTCAATGGCGTGCTAGATGGCTAAGAAGGTTTGCGGATTAGCTTGGATTAGGATGTGTTAAGTGTGGAATTAATGCTAAAGGTAAACTGAAGGGTTTGGTTGTTTTTGTGTTTGAGGCGCTTTATGGTATTTATTTGAATTAAGGCAAAAATAGTTCACGATGTAAGAACTCATGAAAGTTGATTTTTTTTCTTCACAACCAATGTAACAACATGCATATTACCTCTTAAGCCTAGTTTCGTGTTGTTAAGATATTGCTGTAGAAGTTTCTTGACTAATTTGTCATTGCATCATTGACATAGAGGACATCTAGAAAGACGGACGTGAGATGACGGATAGGTGGAAGCGGTGCTACAATGAACACCTTCTACAAGTTGCGTGCCTTTAGAGAAGCTGTTACGCTAAGCAACTTTGAAATAAACTATAATCGATAGTTAAACAACCGACGTACTCCATTTTATTTGAAAAAAAAAAAACTTGGTTTATCGTCTACACTCGGTAATGTCTAGGAATTGCTAACATGTATCCCAGTCACATTCATCACAATTTACGATACTCTTCCTCGTCCATCCGAAGTAAGTCACGCTTTTCCTAATTGATTCCGGAGAGGGACTCTATTACCGTGTACATTTCAATCAATAAGTCCTGTCGCCACAGGGCCATCCTGATCCATGTCCAATGGACTAATAATTGAGTCCATGTTCTTGTCCACCTATCGTCCCTTTGGCGTTCCGTTCCGTTGCTGCCGGCCGGTTAAACTGCTTGGTTCAATTCCCATTAGCAGTCAGTCCATCATTCCATTTACTCCCGCACTCGCACTGCACCGGGTGTATGACTAATTGATTATCATTCAACAACTTGCAACCGGCGACGAGCTGGACCGGCCGGAGTATGTATATGTAGGAACTTACTCTCTGGAATCGTCACCGATCCAGGCTCAGATGTGATGCCGATGATGGGTGTGCCTTATATGTCATAAACAAACTTCTCACCGTGTGCGGGAGAAGTGGATTGAATGCTCCACTTTGGGAAAACTACTTTCACAGTAATGATCATTTGTTGGGATTTTTTTTTAAATTAACTTCAACTCTGAAAACTTCCTCTCATTGATTAACTTCATTCACTTTTGTGAAAGAAGTCAATAACATGTGTATGCTTTCCTACCCGCTCTCATAAACTTTTGATTATAAAAACTATTGAATGTTTGTAATTTGTATGGACCTTATCATTTGACTCAAGTCCCTCACATCGTCCGCGTACTTCATTCAGCGCCCGTTCCAACGAATTCCGATGTATGGTACATCGGAACCAGGCCGAAGGCAGCATCTCCTCGTCGTTGCCGCCCGCCCATGCAACACGTTTAATGAATTTTCAATTAATTTATCTTCGTCAAAAGCGAGAAGCGCACCGAGGAGTACACCATCCAGTTCCAAAACAATAATTGGCGACCAACCATCATCAAGTATGTTCGGTTCGGATGCCCGGGTTGGGTCGTCGGCTTGATGTAGTCAGCAGTCGGTCAAACATGCGAAATTCCACCGATCGTGATCCATGGAGTTGCGCACCTGCTGGTTGCTGCTGGTCGCGAAATGTAGTACTCCAAGTCATATGTTCGCCCTATAGCCGGTATTGGTGTGGACATGGATGCCAGGCTGTTGTTACTCTTTTTTATGAGAAAAAAAGTTGTTATGCTGGATTATGAAAATGATAATGATGATGATTGTGTACCCATAATCCTTCTCCTGATGGTTTGTAGCGGGCTAAGCTTAACTCACTAGAGACCTTCGGAAAACATCTTCTTCTCCTTCTTCTTCTTCTTTATGGCTCTACGTCCCCAGTGGGACTTGGCCTGCTTCCCTTCAACTTAGTGTTCTTTGAGCACTTCCACATTTATTGACTGAAGGGCTTTCTTTGCCAGCCATTGCATGAATTTGTATATTGTGAGGCAAGTACAACGATACACTATGCCCAGGGAGTCGAGAAAATTTTCCTGACCGGAACGGGAATCGAACCCGCCGTCTCCGGATTGGCGTTCCATAGCCTTAACCACTTGGCTAACTGGAGACCCCATATAGATATTTAGTTTCTCTTGACAAAATCCTGGTCACCCCACGAAAATATTTTTTTTTGTTTATTTTTCTTTTTTTTCCTTCGTTGTCAATATCCAATAAGCTTTGAATGCCCTCCAAACCATATTCACTGTTCACTCGTTCACACCACTCGCTGAGTCTCCGGTCAACCAATACACCAAAAAAAAAAAACAAATACGTGAAAACACGAGCCGGCGAACCGAAAGACAATTTCTCGAAAGCAGCAGCAGCAGTGGATTCTTGCATTGACTTCCCAATCGTCAGCGCAACTGACGTTTCCCTCCAACCAATGCTGTCATAGTAAAATCAGAGCTGGTAACTCAGGGTTTCCAAATTTCATCGCTCTCTATACTTATACGCCACCAAAGAAATGACTTCACAATTGCGCATAATTAAGAATAATTCCGAGAAAACCCCTGCATGGAAAATTATTTCATGATTTTTTTCTGTAATTATCGCGGAAAGGACAATCTTGCTAGAATTCCATATATTAGTTTATCAAGAATTATTCTTAAACTTTAAAGAAAATTCCTTCAGGATTACCTTCAGGGGCACCGCCGGAAAATCCTTTGGAAAGTTTTGGAGAAAGAATATTCTAGCAGCATTTCTTAGAGCAATTAAGCCACTAAAGATTCCTTGTTTGTAGTATGCCAGCAGAATTCATCTCTGTCCGTCCATGCATGTCTGTGAACATTTCTCCAGGGATTTTTCCACAAATTCTTACAAAAACTCCCCCAATAATTTTCCTTGACACTTTTTCAGCGGTTTCCTAAGAAGTTTATCACAAGATACCCCTTGAAACTGGTCAAATCACAATTTCTACCTGGGAATCCTTTAAGAATTTTATAGGAAATTCTATCAAAGATTGATACACAAGTGCATGTCTTTGTAATTCTTCAAACATTTCTGAAAGAATTTCTACAAAAATATTATCATTTTTTTTCTGGAGTTTATCTATGTGATTTTTGCAAAACTTCTTCAAAAAATTTCTTAAAAAAATCTTCCTCAGGGGTTCCTCCATGAATTCCTTTAAACGTTTCTTCAAAAAAAAAAAAAGTAAAAGAAATCCCAAGGATTTTTTTACACAAAAATTCGAAGCTTTTTTTGTAACTTTCAAAAACTATTGTTTCATTTTTCCCCAGAGGGTCCTTCAGATTTTATTTTATTTACTCAAGAATTTTCTCAGGCATTTATTTGGAAATTACTCTAGTAAAATATAAAGCAATTTTTCTGGAAACTCTTCCAGTGATTTCTATAATAGTCCCTTCAAGTATTTCTGCAGACATTGCTTTCGATTTATTCAGACCTTCTGAAAAAGATTATTTCAGATTTGTTTTTCCAAAGATTCTTTCAACAATTCCTGAACAAATTACTTCTATACAATCAGCTTAGGATTTTTTCAAGAAATTTGTCCATTTGAGCCTTTTTTAATCCTTTTAGGTATTACACAAGTTTACAAAATAAAACGAAAGTCGTGAACTTCTGTCAACGACCAAAGTTTTTGAAGCACAATTTAGTGCTGATTTCGAAACCGACCTTCAAAAAATTTTAAGTAGAACAGTTTTTGAGTTTTAGCTCAATATCGAGTTTTGCAACTTTTCAAAATATGTAATTTACTAAAATTCAAATATATTGCGTTTTGTTTAACCAATTTTAATTCTTTCTCCATAAATTAAAAGCTGAATACAATACCATTCGAACATCTGAAAACAGGTTTTGCATCAGATTGATGAAATTCAAGATATTGGCAAGTTTTAGGGATAATCTTCTTAAATTTTAGCAAAATTTCCAAAAATTTTTGAAGAAATGTATTTTTTTCAATAAGAAAAAACCAACTTAAAAATTCTTTCTCGACGTTTATTTGACATATCATATGTAGGCGAGTTACAGTAAAAATTTCAGCTCAATCGGAGCATTGATTACGGAGAATGAGATGTTTGAAGTGAGCGACTTTGCTTAAAAATAGAACAAAAATCGATTTCAAATCATCAACCTTGTATGGAAAGTCGAAAAATTTTCCGCTCTACTGTAATTTTTTTCCTTCGCGTTTTCGAACTCAGGGCATGATTCTACACCAAAAACGATCATCAGCTTACCGAGTTCAAAAATGCTGTAAACTAGTGTTATTTTAAAGATTTCTTCAAAAGTTCCTTTTTTAGGAGCGCAACTGTATTTTTGAGGTAATAGTTTGAAGATTTTTGTGTTCAAATGTATAAGAAAATTAATTATTGGATTTCTTCGAGAATTCCACCAGTACCTCTACCTGCTATTTCTACTAGATGTTTTTAATAGATTTCATCAAAAATTCCACCACGGATTTTTTCAGGAATCTCTCCAGAAATTTCTCAAGTTTTTCCTTCTTGGAGTTACTTGCATAGTGCCTCGAAAAGTCTTTCGTTATTTTTTTCTGACCATTGAGGGAGTATCTTAAAGAATTTACAGTCAGGTCTTTTTTACGAGGTTTTCATTTACGCGGCCGCGTAAATAAAACCTCCATACAAAAAAAATCATCGTCCTATTTTTGCATGATTCGTTGAGAAATGGCGAGACTTTTTTTACGCGGTTTTTTGAAATTTGAACTGAGTTTTTCATGCGGTACGTATCCCCCACGTAAAAAAAACCTGACTGTATTCAGATATTCTCCTAGATATTATCCCAGGAACAAATCCAGGAATTGCTCAAGAGACAGCTTCAGAAATTACTTCTGGAATTGTTTTACAATTTTTCTCGTAAATTTTCAAGAATTTCTCATAACAATTTACAAAGGTATATGCAGGAGTTTTTAATGGATTTTTTGAAAAAAAAAATTCCATGGATTTCTCAAAAATTCCTTCAGATATTCCTTGCAAATTATTGAGAAAATTCTGAAAATCCTTGAAAGAATATTAGTTAAAAAACTGCAGGGATCCATAGAGACAACCCAGGAGATATTCTTGATGGATCTGCAGGATTGATAAAAAACTTGTAGACATTTGTGCAGAAATCTTTGAAGTAATTTATCATGGAATTCTAGAAGAAACTTAAGGAAGAAATTCTGAGAAAATTTCTACAAAAAATAATTTTTGAAGAAACCACTGCAATTCTGAAGCAGTCTCTGGTCTGGAAATAACAATATATATTCAAAGGAGTTTCAGAAGAATTTTCAAAGTCATTAATGGAAAAAATATCTAAAGAAATCTATAGTAGGTTTTCTCAAGGGAGCCTTGAAGAACTTCCAGAGAAATATTAGGAGAATTTCTGAAGGAAACTCTGAAGGAGTTTCTGAAGGAATTTTCGGATGAATTTCTGAACAAACCCATGCTAAATACCCCAAAATAATCCATATAGAGATTTCTGAAGAAAAACCTAATGGAATTTCTGAAGAACTCTCTGGAAAACGTTCTGTAAGAATTGCTGGAGAAAATAAATACGGAATCGATAGAAGATTTTCCAATGGAGTACTTTGAGAAATTTCTGGAAAAATCTTATCTCTGGAACATTTTCTGAGAGTCTCTCTGGAAGAATTTCTTAAGAAATTCAATGGAAGGTTTTCAGGAGGTATCCTTCGATAATTGGTAATAAATTTCTAGAGGAATTTGTAAATGAAAAATTGAAATCCATGCAAGATTTTTCTAATAAATTCCTAGAGAAATTCCGTCAAAAAGTCACTAGTGAAATGTACGAGGGCATTTCTGAGAAATGTTTCGAAATGAACCCTAGGAGGATATGTAAATAATTCACGAAGGAATTCCTGTTAGACTTTCTGGAATGGACGAATCTTTGGAGAAAGAAGTTCAGAAGGTAAGTCAGGAGAAGTATCTGAAGAAATTCAGTGAGGAATTTCTGAAATAAATCTGGAAGATTTTACAGAAGAATTTTAGAGGGAATCCCTGGAGGATTTCCTAAAGCCAGCCCAGAAAATTTTATAAAATCAACCTTGGAGGATTTCTTAAGGATTCTGTTGAAATCCGCTGAAATGAAACTTTGTAGGAATTTCTAAAGGATTCTATAGAAGATATTATAAATGATTGTTCTAATTAATTTCTGGAGGAAATTCAAGAGAAATCTCTAGTGAAGTCACTACAATGATTTCTTAAATAATTCTTAAAGGGTTTAAGTTAAGAAATCACTGGAGAAAATTTTGGAAGATTCACCAAAAGATTTAGTGGAGGGATTCTTCAGAGCAATTTATGAAAAAATATCATAGGAAATCTATGATAGGTTTTCTCAAAAGAGCCTATGATGAAATCACAGGAGAAATTTCTAAAGAAAACTGTAAATGAATTTCAGAAGACATTTTTGGACGAATATCTGAATCAACCTTTGAAAAATACCCTAAAAGAATCCCTCAGGATATTTCTGAAAGAACCCCTAAGGGAATTTCTGAAGAAATCTCTGCGAGCTTTCCTATAAGAATTTCTGAAGGAAATTTATACGGAATCCATAGAAGATTTTTTTCTAATGGAATGCTTTGAGAAATTGCTGGAAAAACCTATTTTCTGGAGTTGTCCCTGAAAAATTTCCTTAGTGTCTCTCTGGGAGAATTTATGAAGAAATTCTATGGAAGGTTTTCTGAAGGTATCCTTCGATAAAATGCTCTGGAAGAATTTCTTAACAAGTTTATGGAGGAATTTTTGAAGCAATCCGTGCGAGGTTTTCTTAATGAAGTCTTTGAGAAATTCCTGGAAGAGTCACTAGTGGAATGTATGATGATATTTCTAGGGAATATTTGCAAATGAACCCTTGAGGGATAGTTTAAGAATTGGCTAAGGATTTTTTATGGATATTTTTTTAGATGAATCTTTGGAGAAATTTGCAAATTCCAAAAGAAATATTTTTTTGTAAATTTTAAAGAAAAAAAAAGAAGGATTTCTAAAGGAATCTCTGAAAAAAAAATGTAAAGTTTTTTCAGCAATATCTAAATAAATTTCTAGAGGAATTTCTGAAGGAATCACTGGTAGAATTTCTAGATAAATTCATGGCGGAGTTGCTGAGGCTATCCATGCAAGCTTTTCCAAAACATGTTTATTTTAAGTTTCAGGACAAATTCATAGTCAGTTACAAATGCTACACCTGAAGAAAATTTCCGAAAGAATCCATGGATTTTTTTTCTGAAAGAATAAGTGATGGGATTCTTGGGGAGAATCCTTGAAGGAATTTCCAAAAAAAAAACCCTGGAGGAATTTATGGAAACAATTTTGGAAGATTTCTATGAAAACCCCCGGAACAATTTCTGAACAAATTACTAAAGGATTTGCTAAAGGTATCTCTGAAGAAATTTCTGAATGAATAAAGTATTTGTCCAATGTTCAAAACTGTTACATAATATTCTAATACTTTAGTAATGGAAATACTTGAAACCAGTCAATATTTCCAGTTGTATTTGGAATGCACTTTAAAGTTCGATCTGGGTTTTACATTTCAGTAACAAATTTTGAAAACGACGTATAATCAATGGTGTAGCATTGATTGTACGTCGTTTTCAAAATTTGTTACTGATTTAATGTTTTATTTAACATACCAAAATATAGTAGTTTATTGTCAAATTAAGATGAATTGGCAGAGTTTTGCATTTGCCATTCCTCGATCCCACTATTTCTCTGTATGTGGAGACAATATGGACATTTTAAAGAGTTCCATGTTTTTACCTGGAATTGCTACATGACTTGAACGTTTGCCCCACTATGTAAATAGCATTTCTCAATCTATTTGCAAAACGTTCTACATGCCAAGACATAGCGTCATAAATTTTCGAAATGTTAATGGTTTTGCCTTTCTCGTACACTTGGTGTACTGGAAAGGCTAAATTTTCACTTAAACAAACGATTTTTCGAAAAAAGGCTCGGAGGATCGATTCACATATACCAATCAACTCAGTTCGACGAATTGAGATGATGTCTGTTATGTGTCTATGTATGTATGTGTGTATGTCTGTGCGCAAAATAAGTTCACTCACTTTAAAGGAACTTCCCATTGGCAGATTTTACGGATTAAAGCTCGAATCGAACCAGAATTTTACCGCATTGTTTGCTATTAAAAGTGATCCGGATCGGTCGAGGCGTTCCGGAGCTATGGCCATTTCAGTGATCCGGACCAGTCGTATATTAAACTAAACAAAGCCCCATCATGCGACACATGCGGCAGTTTATGTATCCCTTAGCATGGTTGACGAATTTTGTGCGGAAATCAACACTGGAGACCAGAAATTCCATGATGTCGGCCCAACATTCAAGATGGCGGCCTGGTATTCAAGATGGCGGCTCAAAATTCAAGATGGCGTTTGTTTTTATGAAGTACCTGGCCGTAAAACCATGCAATATGGGTATATATCCGTAGTGCAAAAGTGGCGGCTAGAATATCCAAGATGGCGATCTAAAATCTAAGATGGCGGCTATTTAATGGAGTTTTAGGCTCTAAAACCATTTAATATGGTTATATCGTATGAGGAAGAAGTCTGGAGTCCTAAAATGGCGACCAGAATTTCCAAGATGGCGGACTTAAACCCAAAATGGCGGCTTCAAATGGAAGATTGCGGCTTTTTTAAGAGTTTAGAGCTCAAGCATCGAAGGTCAGATAAACGATATGATTTCTGGTGCCATGAAATGGATTTCTTTTAAACGAGTTAAAGTGCGATATTCATCAACATATCACTTGAGTTTTGTTGAAATGGGTTTACGAAGACATGAGAAAGGCGCCAGCACCGCTACTTGGAATAATTACGGATTTTTCTTTATTTTTGGAGCACAAATCACATATTCAAAAAAAATGATCAACCTTGACTGAAAAAATATTCAAATCAATTTGATTCGTGCTCAAACCTTCAAAAGGTACTGTTTCCTCACTCGAACTTTTTCCCACCTTGTTCTACCGGGAGAAGATTTTTAAAGAACCCTTAGACTTACACGAATTTTTGGAAGAATCCCTGGTAGAATTTCTTATGCAATCCATATTCCTGCTCCAAATTTCAGGAGCTCATTAAAAATTTTAAAATCCTATTATTTTTTTATGAGCCGTAACGCTCGGTTATACTCGTCTCCTCCTCCTAGAGCATGACGCATTTTATGGAAGGCGCCAAAGGACGAGATTTCAGTCGAACTTCTTCAGCGCTGAAGCGAGCAGCTACACTAATCAATCCACTAGTTGGATGACCTTAGACCAAGCCCACTCATGGGCTCAATCAAGCGTTTTAACGTTAAGTAGAGCCCCGAACAAAGAAGCGAACCACACCGGTCGCTGCTAAGTAGGGCTCGAAAGCGAAAAGTTTACGTACGGTTCGTAGCAGGGCTTAGAATATAGAGACACGCAAAGTACGGTCTCTATCCGTAGGCTCGTGCGCTCTCTCGCGTTTAGCTCTCTGCGTAGCGTAAAGAGGAGACGAAAGAACATGAGTATGGATTTGTTTCCCGGTAGGTATATAGTTTCTAGAGAATGATTTTCTTGTTTTGTATAGGTAGGAATTTATTTTAGTTTGCATCAAATATTTGAAATTTTCAATCAATCAATATCATAGATCGTTACACGAATAACACAACAAATTGTCTGACATAGAATTGTGATAGAGTGACAATACAAACGCAGAAAAATAATAGGTTTAAATTGACAAGCTTTGCTTAAGTATGTTATGAATAAAGTTTTCGCTTCTTCGCCAATTTTAGGATCATGCATATCGAAAATGTATTGATTTTCTCTTAAAAATAGTTACGATTGCTCATAATCGCACCTTTAGTTTTTGATTCGACCGATCGTTTCGAAACTAATATTTGAAGAAATGTATAGTGATCCAGTGAGTTTTGCTGTTTTAACACGTACATGTTTGAGCCGGGTTTTCTACGCAGCAAGTAAAGATTAGTTTCGCACATTTAGAAAAATGTCCAAATAAATAAATCGCGAAGTTCGTTCCGACAAGTTTCAAAATTATCGTCATCCGACGCAGATTCCGGTGAGAAGATGTGCGTATTTTCTAACCCGAAAAGAAACTATTTGACGGTAATAAGTGACCACAAGGTTTTCTTTCTTCACTTTCCGGGCTGAGATCCTCCGCTTTGAAAGAGCTGTGCCTCGCGTTTCGTTTTGTCGTGTATATTTCAAAAAGGCAAAAGAGTTTTGGTTTGATTGCTGTTTTTGAAAATGGTGGTCGTCAGTGGGTGGTTTATTAAATATAAATTTAAAAATATAAATTAAATAAACGAGACATTAGGAAGAAAGTGTGCGAAATGGGTAACTTCACCGTCCACGCATCCTTCCTCCCCTGTAAATTCGAGAAGTACCTTGCCAAAATAAAATATTCTGTACTCCAAGTATTTCGAAGAATCATCTTTGCGCGTAAATACAACGCAGTAGACCAGGCCGCTTTGATGCATGTGTCATATATCTGATATGCTGCAAGCATCAGTATTAACAAGAAAAGTAACACGATTGCTTTCCAGGGTGATTCCGCGTATGTATGAGATTAGATAAGAGTAGTTACGATTTTTCAAAGATGCATTGACTGTACCTAACTCAACTCAGATATCATAGAAACACTACAGTTATATATTTTTGTAAAAACTAAATCATACCGATAAAAATCTTAAAAAATGTAGTCGAGCTGCCAAGTTTCACCAATTAAAATAGGCGGTGTGCAGGACTGCGATATTGCAGGTTCCTCGTTATAGAAAAAGCAAGGCGTTGGATGTTAAAATACAACAATTGTTGTATGAAGTGCCAAAAAGGAGAGTGGGCTCATTACGTACTTTGACAAATACGCAGTCTACTTCAAGCGCATATAATCTGCTTCCAACAAAATATTCATATACCAGCATCCAAAAGATCGCAATGTATATTAAGATTTGCGAGTGATGCTTTGTAACTAAAAGGTTGTGACTGAGTATAGAATTAGCTGATGTTAAAATACACGTTAATGAAAAAAGGTTGCGCAAACTTATCGCAGACTGTTGGAAGACAGCTTCTACTATTATCAGGATTCAAGAATCTTGACCTACGCGAAGTTGTAAAGGAGACAACTACGTTATAAATGTGTTGGAAATGCAAGGTATGTAATTATTCAATAAACCCAAGAATAAACCTAATTATTAAAAAAGATGCTCATAATCTCAAATTCAGATAAATTTCTTGCGAGAAAGGCAACATGAATATTGAAGAGATGGATATTATTTTAGATAAAAATTCAACCTACAAGTCATACAGTAAGCAACAAACATATAATTTAAAAAAGGATTGCTTGAATTCCGGGATTAAATACAATCATAAATTATTGAGAAAATGATATCTTTAAACGCATTAAAACTGGTACAAATCTCCAAGGGAATTATTTATATGAATTCAATTTTTACTAACTGTTTTCAGTCTTATCCAAAACCCCATCTTTCATAATATGAGCACAAATTATTATACTGAATAAGATTTACAATAACACCACAGAAATACACAAAATATTGCAATGATTTACAAAAGTGCAAAAAACCGATGGTAGGGATAGAAAAGAGACCACCGGTGCGCAAAGGCGACCGATCATTATTTTACTCACATGGAAACGAACGACCGGTGCGAAAATGGGTTGATAACGAAATTAAAAATCGTTAACGACGTGCTGTTGTGTGTGTAGTATTAAGCCCACGGGTGGGCTTGGTCTTACAGGCCTAATTAACAAGAAAGCACAAAAACTAGAGTGTGTTAATGAAAGAGGAATTACTTTTTTTTAATTTGCTATACAAAATACTTCAATAGACTGATGATTGCTGACTTCGTCGTTGAACACTTATAGAATTTTCGGGAGTATAACAGACTCACCGACGATACTGATCTCATCGGCATTAGTTCTAGGACAGTGGAGGAGGCTTGCACTCCTCTGGAGAGGAATACATTCTTCTTCTTCTTTATGGCTCGACGTCCCAACTGGGACTTGGCCTGCCTCGCTTCAACTTAGTGTTCTTTGAGCACTTCCACAGTTATTAATTGAAGGGCTTTCTTTGCCTGCCATTGCATGAATTTGTATATTGTGAGGCAAGTACAATGATACACTATGCCCAGGGAGTCGAGAAAATGTTCCCGGCTGGAACGGGAATCGAACCCGCCGTCTCCGGATTGGCGATCCATAGCCCTAACCACTAGGCTAACTGGAGAGGAAGACATAGGTTTGACGATTAACTCTACCAAGACAAATACCTGCCTGTACATGGTTTATGATGATCTGGTAACCCTAAACGTTCGGGAAAAATTGAGAAAAATCGCTCAAGACCGACGAAGAGGTGAAAAGTGGAGCCTCGTAGCCGTGCGGTTAGGGTCACCAAGCTTCTAATCGCACCATGCTATGGGGTGAGGGTTCGATTCCCGCTCCGGGCGATGAAACTTTTCGTGAGGATAGTTTCTTCTCCGTATCCACTGGTGCATGCTCCGTGTGTCCCTTGTCTAGTGTTAAGTTTCATTCAGTCTGTGCAGCCTCTGGCTGAAGACGGTGTCCGCGTCTTTTTTTTTAAAGAGGTGAAAAGTAAAATCTAATGTCAATTGGTGTAAATTTGAGTTTTTGAATAAACAAATAAATAATGTATTTCATGTAAAATTATTTCTATTTTCAAGGGTAAGTTCCAAATCCACGCAACTGGCATCACTGCATCTGCTTTAATTTACTGCGATCGCTGAAAGACGCGCGCACGCCGCGACTAATGAACTCGATGACAGCCGGGGTTTTCTCCCTCAGTTCAGTGCAAATCGTGAGTCTCTGTGAGTTCTTGAATCGTTTCTCCACGGGATCATGCTGAGATCTGCCAAGACGTTGTTGTTGTTGATCGTCTTCGACGACTCAGGCGAGCAGTGTTTGATTTTCAGCGAAATTAAATATGATTTATGATGAGTGCTGTGGCTGACTGGGTTGAATCATTCGCGGGATTGCTTTGTAACACTTTTCCTCGTCTGGAAGATTCGGGTTTTCGATAGAAAGGGAGATGTGAGTGAGCACAGACGGAATATCTCAAATCTTTGGGTTATTTTTTTTAATTGCGCAGAAGTGTGACGTCCACCGATTAACGATTCACACGTCATAAAATTTAAATAACCTTAACCCAAACAATCCATCTTTTGAAGATGAATGTGTCCACTTGAAACTGCACAAATCTTTCGCGACAGTAATAAATCACAATAAAAATGAGTCATCTCTCAACTTTGACGCGTCTTCCCCATCATAAACCCGTCCCTCGAGGTACTCCTACGCGTAAACGCCGAACCACAGGTACCAACAACAATCGTTCGTTAGGCCTTTAACAACGTACGTACATACGGCGTCATCTATGGTGATACAAAGCCACGCTCGCCGCAAGCCGGTTTCCATTGTATCGACAAATTGAGAAATAACAGATGCAGCATACACACTCAATGAACGGCACACATCGCGGTGCGGATCCATTATGATGCGATTCTGCACATTAAACGTAGCTATTATCATAAATCCTTTCGGCCTTAACCCTTTAAATCTAGAAATTTTCGAGTAGTACAGCAATGCATGATTGGCTGAAAATCTGCCAATTTCTCGATTTTTACTTAACCTAACCAAGCCAAGTAGAAATTACAACTTTTGGTTGCTCTGACATTCACACACGCAACAGAAACACGTGTTTGATAAACAAATTGAAATTTGAATTACGAAAAGCAATACACGTCTGGAGGGAATCGAACCTACGACTCCCAATTCGCTAGACTGGCTCTTCTTTCCTTCAAGCTACAGAGCCACTTGACCATCGCCGTTCCCTGAAGGCACAGAATTGAAGTCGATTCAACTAATGCACATGGTTTGTTCCTTTATTGGGATCCGGAGCACGTGGATTTCTTTTCATAATTTAAATCTCAATTTGTTGATCAAACACGTGTTTCTGTTGCGTGCATGAATGTCAGAGCAATCATGATCTATGTTAGTCTTCTTATTATTCTATCTAGTTCAGGTAATAGGTCACAACTGGGTCAAGGCCAATTACAAGATATTCTTTTCCAACTGGCCAAAGAAGTCAAGGAAATTTTCATTAGGTATGGAAAAAGCTTTGTCCAATTGGGATTCAAACCCAGACACCTTTGGTATAATCTTACGATTTAGTGTCTTCTTCAAATGTTGCATTATTTGTCATTGATAGATGATAATACATATCATCCTTGAGCCTTGAAAGGGTTACACCTTTAAAGACAAACAACTTCAAAGGATTTCTCTGTCTCGTATGGGGGAGGGTGGTTGCAATTAATTAGAATCGAATACAAGGCATCGCACATACGCCTTTGGTAGATCCACCGCAGGCTTGGACCTCTTGGCCCATAGAAGAGCATAACGCACTACTAGACTGGAGCGGAGTGCGCGAACCCCCACACACGGCGGTGGCGACGGCAACGATGATCGGTATTATGGTGCAGTGACATTTCTGTACGCGCGAAACAATAGCTAATAAATGCACAATTATGGCTTGGCGAAGGTAGACGGTGTGCGTTGCGTTATGGGTAGCCCTCAAAGCCTACAAGTCACATAGAGCAGCGCAACAACGAACGGTGCGATGCAGGTCGATCTGGGAGTACCGAACCGTGTTCAGCTTGCTATGCTATGCATATACCTATGCGGGCTTGCTGGAGGTGGAAAAAATGTCATAGGTAGGTTTTGTTGGGAGCTGGAGGAGGAATCTGCGTTACCACATCGATCGGCACAGGTTGGGACATAATAGGAAAATCGGGTATATGAAAGTCTTGCGATTGGCGATTCGTTGGATTTTTTTTAAACAAAAATTCTGAACGATCTAAATTATTCTCTCTTCAATACGAATGATATCTAATTCATATTTTTCTCTTTCCTCTCATTTCAGGTAATTGACTCAACTTTCAACTTTCAACTTTTCAATGTGAGACGTTTGTATTAATAAACGCGATATATAAGGAAATATTTGAAGATTGCGGTATCAAAGAGATGTCCCAGCCAACACACGATCGCGTATGATGTTGAATAGAATGCAAAAGTGGAGGCGATATGCGCACTCTTTACACGCAGGTAAATGGAAGCATGTACGCATATGGCCTCCACTTTAGCATCATATTCTACATCATTTGCGACTTCGTGTTGGCCGGGGTGACGTGTCTATAAACCAGCCAAGGCGCGACGTGGCAATAGCGTACTTTATAGGGGATCTCCTACAAGACAACATTGATTGTCCGCTGCTCCTCAGCATGTTGGATATCAACATACGCTACCGGAATCTTCTTCCATGAACCAATCCTCAGCATGACCCATGTTTTCAACAAGTGTCATCGTGTATTTAATTTAAATTTGTCTCGGGAAACTAATAAGCTTAATTTTGGAAGAGTTTCATGTTAGTTTTAAGATGAACCATTGTCATTGGGATGGGGATTTCACCTGTTGATGAATAAACAATAAATATTAACACCACCGTTCACTGAGAACGAGTCAAATTTCAAGAAATTACAAATACCGTAAAACGGGGTATCATTGATCGGCTTGGCCGACCTCATGAAATGTTCAAACATTTTTATTTGAATTATTTTCTGGTCATACCATTCGTGACACGTTATCTGATATTATTAAGCTAAATGACATGGAACACATGAAAATTGAATTTTATAAACATTGAAATAAATCGATTTTTCCTTTACTGTGTTTCGTAACGCAATGAGATACAGTGTTAAGCATTCATACTTGGTATGGATACTAGATACAATACTCGGTTAGAAATCACTGTATAACTTCAATATGATATCCTAGAATTGGATTTAATAAACGAAATTTTTATGAAAGTGCTCTTTTTCAATAAAATATACAACTTATTCAAAGTAGGCTAACAATTCCTTAAGCCATTATTGCCTACCTTAAGGCGTTATTCGCTATCTAGAGGATTTTAATCCTTAAATAACTCACAAAGTCAGTGTACGCAGAATATGGCACCGCAAGCGAAAAATAGGCAACAAAGAAGGCACGGCAACAACGTTTTGTTTTTTCGTTAGCAGATAATGACAAAATCGCTCCCGAGTTTGTTCACAACAAAAACGGTAGGAATACTTGCCTCGTTCTTTCACATCATGATTTTCGCATTGTTTTTACAACTGAAACTCGACTCTGAGGATGGCAAGAGTCTTATTTAGTCCAAATGCTCATGAATTCGATGATGTGGGTTGAAGATTTCAGCAGAAAAGCCGGAATATCGGCACACGCATGGCAAGCGATATTTGTTTTATTGCTCTCATCGCTTGACATGCGTTTGTTGCGGAACGCCTTTGTTACCAACATGCACCGCTTAGGACAAAGAGTTTGTTTTTCGGTGTGATCCGTTTTTCTTACCCTGCACAAAGTACATGACTTGTAAGAAATTGGACAACATATTTGAAATTTGTAAATTTAGTACGTAAGGGTATTTTCAATAAAAATGAACATTGATCACTGACCCAAATCAGCAAAATCAAAAATTAGATTCAAAAAATTACGTTAACACAGTTTACAATACTTTTTCGAGTAGCTCAACACATATTTAGAGGGCCAGTACTTGTTTAAACAATATCAAATATGTAACGTTTTCTTTAACAAGGGTATTATTAAAGAAAGGTAGAAAATTTTTATCAATGTTACCCTGGTTTACGGTACACTATACCATGTCGAAGTAAGTAACTGGGGCTAAAATGGAATTTAAGGGGAAGGCAACTGGAAAACCATGAGGGTTGAAAAGAGGGGGATAAAATAGGTTAATATGTATTTTGAAAGTAAGAATTGGGTTTATGTTGCATTGAGAAGGTCCAAGATGATGTCTACCTTTGAGGCCATTCCTCCCCAATTTCCACTCCCCTTAAAAATGATAATTCAAACTTTTTCCACGAATAACCTTTTTATCAATTTATGACATGTACCTACCCTTGTAGCATATTGCGTTGTCGACACTAACTTCCCACATGTCTGAAGGAATCTAGCATCAGGATAATTCCTAGAAAGAATATCGGAAGATAACCCTGATGAAACCAAGGAGCAATCTCGTTAGCAATCCTTGAAAGAATCCTATAGTAATTACTAAAGAAACTCCAGAAGAATTTTGTAAAGAAATTTTGGAAGAATTTCTGGATAAACCATCTTGAAAAGATTTTTGAAAAGAATCTCGAAAGTTTTACGGAAAATGAAATCCTGGAAGGAATCCCCAAATATTTTTCTGACGACGATTATCAGATCCCGGAAGAAATGCATAAAGGAATCTCGAAAGCAATCTTTGAAAATATCATAGAAAGAATCTTGAAGTAGAACCTTAGAGGAATTCTTAAACGAATCGCGAAAGGCAGCCCGAAAAAAAACCTGAAAGAATCACGGGAGAAAGCCAAGGAATAGCTCTCCAAACATCTCTGAAAAATTCCCGTCAGAAATCTCTAAAATGATGTTTAAATTACAATCTCTAGATGAACCTTAAAAGAAGTCGCTTTTGAAACGATCCTAAAGAAAACATTGAAGAAAACCCAGGAGAAATCCCAGGAAGAATTTCTGGAAAAAATCCAACAAGAACTAGTTTAGGAATCCCGGGATAAATCCCTGGACATACCTCTAGAGGAATCTCAGAAAGAAACGATGTAAAAATCTCAGTAAAAAACTCTGACAGAATCCCCGAAAGAATCATGGAAGAAGTTCGAGAAGAAATGCCTGGAAAACTCCAATAGCATACTTGAAGTAATCATTAAAATAATCCCAAAATGGAACATCGAATAAAAACCGGGATAAATTCCTAAAGCAAACTAGAGAAGCAGCCCTAACGGACTCTCGAGAGAAATCAATTAAGGAATCTCGAAAGGAATCCTCAGTGAAATTGCGGAAGAAAGCACAGAAGGCAGTTCAAGCAGTTCAAGAGCATTGGTGGAGCCAGTTTTTTTCTTTGTTTTTACTCACTGTCCTTCAGGGATGGCATGTCACGCAGAAACTGTGCATCTTTCACTGAACTTCTCAGTTTCATTTACCAAAAGAGAAAGAGAAAAAACGCACAATATACAGTCGAGACTCTTATAAGATCACTGGTCGGGGGGCGCAATAGGAATCCGCTTAATAGGAGACTAAGAGCTTACGGGATTTATGAATTTTGGGGGTGTTGCCTATTATCTCGGGTGTGTTAAGAGTTAACGCAATACTTTCTTCGATAAAGTTTTAGGGCTTGATAAGATCTACCATTTAGAACTGTGGTACATATGATTAGTTGGCAATTTGGCCGCTAGAGGGACCATCAACAATTTGATGCTAAATTGCACTACAGGAACAATATCAGGTTGTCAAGCAAACGTTACGATATGCGACAGCTCAAGACCCTGATAATTTGGAAGGATAGTGTCTTCGGGAAAGTTGTTGGGAACGCCAATAACTTACTGACGATGAGTTGCGAAGTTCGAAATTCCTCCACTGGGCGGCGCTAGTGATCAAGTAAATTTTCAAAACCTCATATCTCAGAATCCCGATAACTTAGGAAGTTGGTGTCTTCGGCAAAGTTGATCAGTATGACATAAACTTACATAAAAATAAACACTTGTTTCAAAATTCTGCCACTAGGAGGCGCTAGTGAACTTGCAAATTTTAGAAATCTTATAGCTCAGAATTCTGATAACTTAGGAAGTTGGTGTCTTCGGCAAAGTTGATCAGTATGACATAGACTTACATAAAAATAAACATTTGTTTCGCAATTCTGCCACTAGGCGGCGTTTACCGGGTTTTTTCGGCTTGGCAAAACTAGTGTCGCTCCCCCCGATAACTTAGAAAGTTGGTGTCTTTGGAAAAATTGATCAGAGTGACATAAACTTACATAAAAAAAAAACACTTGTTTCGCAATTCTGCCACTAGGCGGCGCTAGTGAACATGCAAATTTTGGAAATCTCATAGCTCAGAATCCTGATAACTTTGAAAGTTGGTGTCTTCGGCAAAGTTGATCAGTATGACATAGACTTGCACAAAATGGGACACTTGTGTCAGAATTCTGCCTCTAGGTGGCACCACCCGGGTAGAGGTGAAATACTGACGATCAAAACGTGATATTGGTTTGATTGGTATAAGAGATAAAAGATCTGAAAATAATATCTGAAAAATGTTCCTGGAACATCTGAACAATATCAAAATTTGATATTTTAAGATCAAATGAATAGCTTGCTGCTATTGGTTAGATCTTACAAGATCTAAATATGATCTGATGATGATGTTCCAGGAGCAAATTTCAGTTATTATTTTTAGATCTTTTATCTCTTATATCAATCAAACCAATATCACATTTTGATCTCAATATCAAAATATGGTATTAATGAGCTCTTTTCCTCTACTCGGGCAGTGATCACGCAAATTTTGAAAATCTCAAGGCTCAGAATTGGGGTCTCCAGTTAGCCTAGTGGTTAAGGCTATGGATCGCCAATCCGGAGACGGCGGGTTCGAATCCTGTTCCGGTCGGGAAAATTTTCTCGATTCCCTGGGCATAGTGTATCATTGTACTTGTCTCACAATATACAAATTCATGCAATGGCAGGCAAAGAAAGCCCTTCAATTAATAACTGTGGAAGTGCTCAAAGAACACTAAGTTGAAGCGAGGCAGGCCAAGTCCCAGTGGGGACGTCGTGCCATAAAGAAGAAGAAGAAGGCTCAGAATTCTGCAATCTTGGAGAGACTGTATTCTTCGTTGATGAGATACTTGGTTTGAAATGCTGCCCCTGGGCAGCATGCATATTTGATTAGTTGTATAACTTGATGTCAGTCGGACTCGAAAGGAATCCTCCGTGGAATTTTTAAGAGTATGCCAGCTGAAACTACTAGACGAATTAAAAGGATTAAAACAATTAAAGAATTGCGAAACAATTGTTTATTTTTATGCATGTTTATGCCATCCTGATCAACTTTGCCAAAAACACCATCTTTCTAAGTTATCGGGAGGAGCGATACTAGTTTTGCTGAGCCGAAAACCCCCCAAAAAAGTCGAAAAAATACGAAAAAAGGCAGTAAACGCCGCCTAGTGGCAGAATTTTGAAACAAGTGTTTATTTTTATGTAAGCTTATGTCATACTGATCAACTTTGCCGAAAGCACCAACTTCCTAAGTTATCAGGATTCTGAGCTATGAGATTTCTAAAATTTTCAAGTTCACTAGCGCCTCCTGGTGGCAGAATTTTGAAACAAGTGTTTATTTTTATGTAAATTCATGTCATTCTGATCAACTTTTCCGAAGACACCAACTTTCTAAGTTATAGGGGGAGTGACACTAGTTTTGCCAAGCCGAAAAACCGCCAAAAAAATCGAAAAAAGACGAAAAAAAAACGGTAAACGCCGCCTAGTGGCAGAACTGCGAAACAAGTGTTTATTTTTATGTAAGTTTATGTCATACTGATCAACTCTGCCGAAGACACCAACTTCCCAAGTTATCGGGATTCTGAGATATGAGGTTTCAAAAATTTACTTGCTCACTAGCGCCGCCCAGTGGAGGAATTTCGAACTTCGCAACTCATCGTCAGTAAGTTATTGGCGTACTCAACAACTTTCCTGAAGACACTATCCTTCCAAATTATCAGAGTCTAGAGCTGTCGCATATCGTAACGTTTGCTTGACAACCTGATATTGTTCCTTTAGTGCAATTTACCATCAAACTGTTGATGGTCCCTCTAGCGGCCAAGTTGCCAACTAATCATATGAACCAAAGTTCTAAATGGTAGATCTTGTCAAGCCCTAAAACTTCGCCGAAGAAAGTATTGCGTTATCTCTTAACACACCCGAGATAATAGGCCACACCCCCAAAATGCCGAAATCCCATAAGCTCTTAGTCTCCTATAACGCTCACCCCTGTCTAGTAGGAGTTCGTTTAATAGGAGTCCGTTTAATAGGAATTCGTTTAATAAGAGACTCGACTGTAATAATAATTTCTCTCACGCAGTGTTTTTGTGCGGGTGACTAAAGTGCTGCGTGAGAGCAATGAGAGCCCACAAGTCATAATCCCAGTGCGCAATTTCTGCGCACCCGCAGATAAAACAGAACTCAGTGCACACGCAGAGTGTTCAAAGGGGTCAGTGTTGTTTGAGCATTTGGTGAACCGAAAGCATGCCAGTGAGTCCAAAACCCGCTAAGGAGTATCAAATCCTGTGATATCAGAGACAAGCAGACGTCTTAAGCTGGTCAAGGGCTTACAGTTGATGGATAGTTTGGTTCCAAATTCCACCAACAGGTGGTGCTAGTGAGCTAACAAATTTTGTTTTTCATATATATCAGGGAAATTTGCAAAAATTTGCAACTAGCGCCGCCTAGCTGCAGAAACTCGAACCAAACGATAATGATTCTGAAAGCCTTAGGTCTACCAAACAATTTTGCCAAAGACACCATCTTTCTAAAGAATCAGAATGCTGTAAAATGTAAAACTTGTTTGCTCTCTAGCGCCGCCTAGCGGTGAAATCTCTAATCATACGGCTCATATTCTGAAAGCCCTTGACCAGCTGATCAACTTTGCCGAAGAAACCTACTCTCCAAGTAATCAGGATCCTGGGATATATGGTATGGAAATTCTTCAGTGTTGCATCTGCTTGTCTAAGATATCACATACAGGGTGTTTGTTTCCGGACTTTAAATAATTTGAGGGCAGATAGGTCTTAATGAGATATGAAAAAGTGCCCAAGGAACATGGGGTCGCAAATCACTGCTAAGTGAGTTATTCAAAATTCTATGATTTTTAACATGCAAAACTTCAAAAAATTGTATCTCAGCTATCTTTGATCAAAATCTCAATCTTTTTGCATGAATTGAAAGCCTGAACCATTGTGCTGTTATGCTTCTTGGACAAACACTCGATCTAAAGTGATTAACATGCTTAAATTTTGGAAAGTTTGCGGCAAAAGCCGAAAAAAATGCTCTTTTTTTAGGTATTTTTGTTGTTATTTAATGAAAACACGTAGTAAAGTAGAAAAGTGATATTCTACAAAAGATTGTTTATGTTGTTTTCTACCAAACTCTCTTTGGGACCAACATTGAATTTTTTGTAGTTTGGCCACAATAATTAATTCAAAGTTAGGTAAGAAACTCATCGAATTGCGAAAAACATCGCCCCGATTTCATTCAACCGTGCTTTGGCAGCACTTCCCGTTCGTGTGCTTGCTGTTTACTCTCCCAACAGCAGGCAAGAGAAACTATTGCAACGCACATGAATAGCCAAACATTGCCACACAACCAACCAACTCGTCCTGATTGGTGTTATGTTTGGTCGTGCATAACAAACATTGCACCAATCTGGGCGAGTTGGTCGTTCGGGTGAAGAGCCGGAGAAGTTTGTAGCCACGACCATGCCTCTGTTATTGTTGATGTGGGGAATGCGCACAGTTTAAAGCAGCGCATCGAATTTCCGCTATGGCGGAAAGCAATGCGGAGGTTGCGTACGAGAGGACGCGCGCAAGATTTTTGGAACATTGATATGCTAGTAGCGATACTAATGTTGGTCGCCGAGAGCAAGACGAGCTGCGTGGTGTTTAAATTCCTTTGCCGAGTTGGGTTTCCTTGCACTCGCAGTCAAACTGCGGTGCTATTCAAATGGGGTGGGGTTATGCTGACGAAGTCAGATATTATTTTTTTGATTTTAAATAAGGCCGGAACAAATCTCATTTTCTTCTTTTGTCACAATACTCGTTGGCTCGCTAAGGGGGAGGACAATAAATAATAAATGTATTTAGCGAAGAATTACCCAAAAATTTAGGTAAAATCTATAAACTCATCGGATTTGTTAAGAAATTTTCTGTGCAACTCTAATTGTACCCTAAAATTTTAAAATTTCTTTAATAATTTATTGGTGTCTCCCCTCAAAATGTTGAATTTCGACCAAAATTTTCCGAGGGGGTGGTGACATAGGAGAAAATCGAAATTTGTGTTAGCCTAAGTAATTCAATAAATAATTCCATAATTAATTACAACATTAATGTATGCTAATTTGCTAAATAAGCTGTGATTAATGTTTTTTCTGGCATTACGTGCCATCGGGTACACAGTCTGTTCTGTACTATTTAAGGTATGAATGGGTGATATTAAGGTGGATTATTGCGGAAAGTTGGGGTTTTTAAATGAATGTTTGAGAACTTAAGAAGATATTGGGGGCATTGTGAGGGAAGTTGGGTCCTTTAAATAAGTGTTCGGTAATTCTAGGTGATATTAGGGGGCATTCTGAGGGAAGTTGGGTCCTCCCAATAAGTGTTCGGTAATTTTAGGTGATATTAGGGGGCATTCTGAGGGAAGTTGGGTCCTCCCAATAAGTGTTCGGTAATTTTAGGTGATATTGGGAGGCCTTCTGAGGGAAGTCGGCTCCTCCCAATAAGTGTTCGGTAATTCTAGGTGATATTAGGGGGCATTCTGAGGGAAGTTGGGTCCTCCCAATAAGTGTTCGGTAATTTTAGGTGATATTAGGGGGCATTCTGAGGGAAGTTGGGTCCTCCCAATAAGTGTTCGGTAATTTTAGGTGATATTGGGAGGCCTTCTGAGGGAAGTCGGCTCCTCCCAATAAGTGTTCGGTAATTCTAGGTGATATTAGGGGGCATTCTGAGGGAAGTTGGGTCCTCCCAATAAGTGTTCGGTAATTTTAGGTGATATTGGGGGGCATTCTGAGGGAAGTCGGTTCCTCCCAATAAGTGTTCGGTAATTTTAGGTGATATTGGGGGGCATTCTGAGGGAAGTTGGGTCCTCCCAATAAGTGTTCGGTAATTTTAGGTGATATTGGGGGGCATTCTGAGGGAAGTCGGTTCCTCCCAATAAGTGTTCGGTAATTTTAGGTGATATTGGGAGGCCTTCTGAGGGAAGTCGGTTCCTCCCAATAAGTGTTCGGTAATTCTAGGTGATATTAGGGGGCATTCTGAGGGAAGTTGGGTCCTCCCAATAAGTGTTCGGTAATTTTAGGTGATATTAGGGGGCATTCTGAGGGAAGTTGGGTCCTCCCAATAAGTGTTCGGTAATTTTAGGTGATATTAGGGGGCATTCTGAGGGAAGTTGGGTCCTCCCAATAAGTGTTCGGTAATTTTAGGTGATATTGGGGGGCATTCTGAGGGAAGTCGGTTCCTCCCAATAAGTGTTCGGTAATTTTAGGTGATATTGGGGGGCATTCTGAGGGAAGTTGGGTCCTCCCAATAAGTGTTCGGTAATTTTAGGTGATATTGGGGGGCATTCTGAGGGAAGTCGGTTCCTCCCAATAAGTGTTCGGTAATTCTAGGTGATATTAGGGGGCATTCTGAGGGAAGTTGGGTCCTCCCAATAAGTGTTCGGTAATTTTAGGTGATATTGGGGGGCATTCTGAGGGAAGTTGGGTCCTCCCAATAAGTGTTCGGTAATTTTAGGTGATATTGGGAGGCCTTCTGAGGGAAGTTGGGTCCTCCCAATAAGTGTTCGGTAATTTTAGGTGATATTGGGGGGCATTCTGAGGGAAGTTGGGTCCTCCCAATAAGTGTTCGGTAATTTTAGGTGATATTGGGGGGCATTCTGAGGGAAGTCGGTTCCTCCCAATAAGTGTTCGGTAATTTTAGGTGATATTGGGGGGCATTCTGAGGGAAGTTGGGTCCTCCCAATAAGTGTTCGGTAATTTTAGGTGATATTGGGGGGCATTCTGAGGGAAGTCGGTTCCTCCCAATAAGTGTTCGGTAATTTTAGGTGATATTGGGAGGCCTTCTGAGGGAAGTCGGTTCCTCCCAATAAGTGTTCGGTAATTCTAGGTGATATTAGGGGGCATTCTGAGGGAAGTTGGGTCCTCCCAATAAGTGTTCGGTAATTTTAGGTGATATTAGGGGGCATTCTGAGGGAAGTTGGGTCCTCCCAATAAGTGTTCGGTAATTTTAGGTGATATTAGGGGGCATTCTGAGGGAAGTTGGGTCCTCCCAATAAGTGTTCGGTAATTTTAGGTGATATTGGGGGGCATTCTGAGGGAAGTCGGCACCTCCCAATAAGTGTTCGGTAATTCTAGGTGATATTAGGGGGTATTCTGAGGGAAGTTGGGTCCTCCCAATAAGTGTTCGGTAATTTTAGGTGATATTGGGAGGCCTTCTGAGGGAAGTCGGTTCCTCCCAATAAGTGTTCGGTAGTTTTAGGTGATATTGGGGGGGCATTCTGAGGGAAGTCGGTTCCTCCCAATAAGTGTTCGGTAATTCTAGGTGATATTAAGGGGCATTCTGAGGGAAGTTGGCTCCTCCCAATAAGTGTTTGGTAATTTTAGGTGATATTGGGAGGCCTTCTGAGGGAAGTCGGCTCCTCCCAATAAGTGTTCGGTAATTCTAGGTGATATTAGGGGGCATTCTGAGGGAAGTTGGGTCCTCCCAATAAGTGTTCGGTAATTTTAGGTGATATTGGGGGGCATTCTGAGTGAAGTCGGTTCCTCCCAATAAGTGTTCGGTAATTTCAGGTGATATTGGGGAGCATTCCTAGTGAAGTCGGTTCCTCCCAATAAGTGTTCGGTAATTTTAGGTGATATTGGGGGGCATTCTGAGGGAAGTCGGCTCCTCCCAATAAGTGTTCGGTAATTCTAGGTGATATTAGGGGGTATTCTGAGGGAAGTTGGGTCCTCCCAATAAGTGTTCGGTAATTTTAGGTGATATTGGGAGGCCTTCTGAGGGAAGTCGGTTCCTCCCAATAAGTGTTCGGTAGTTTTAGGTGATATTGGGGGGCATTCTGAGGGAAGTCGGTTCCTCCCAATAAGTATTCGGTAATTCTAGGTGATATTAAGGGGCATTCTGAGGGAAGTTGGCTCCTCCCAATAAGTGTTTGGTAATTTTAGGTGATATTGGGAGGCCTTCTGAGGGAAGTCGGCTCCTCCCAATAAGTGTTCGGTAATTCTAGGTGATATTAGGGGGCATTCTGAGGGAAGTTGGGTCCTCCCAATAAGTGTTCGGTAATTTTAGGTGATATTGGGGGGCATTCTGAGGGAAGTCGGTTCCTCCCAATAAGTGTTCGGTAATTTTAGGTGATATTGGGAGGCCTTCTGAGGGAAGTCGGTTCCTCCCAATAAGTGTTCGGTAATTCTAGGTGTTATTAGGGGGCATTCTGAGGGAAGTTGGGTCCTCCCAATAAGTGTTCGGTAATTTTAGGTGATATTGGGAGGCCTTCTGAGGGAAGTCGGTTCCTCCCAAAAAGTGTTCGGTAATTCTAGGTGATATTGGAGGGCATTCTGAGGGAAGTTGGGTCCTCCCAATAAGTGTTCGGTAATTTTAGGTGATATTGGGGGGCATTATGAGGGAAGTCGGTTCCTCCCAATAAGTGTTCGGTAATTCTAGGTGATATTAGGGGGCATTCTGAGGAAAGTTGGGTCCCCCCAATAAGTGTTCGGTAATTTTAGGTGATATTGGGGGGCATTCTGAGGGAAGTCGGTTCCTCCCAATAAGTGTTCGGTAATTTTAGGTGATATTGGGAGGCCTTCTGAGGGAAGTCGGTTCCTCCCAATAAGTGTTCGGTAATTCTAGGTGATATTAGGGGGCATTCTGAGGGAAGTTGGGTCCTCCCAATAAGTGTTCGGTAATTTTAGGTGATATTGGGGGGCATTCTGAGTGAAGTCGGTTCCTCCCAATAAGTGTTCGGTAATTTCAGGTGATATTGGGGAGCATTCCTAGTGAAGTCGGTTCCTCCCAATAAGTGTTCGGTAATTTTAGGTGATATTGGAGGGCATTCTGAGGGAATTCGGTTCCTCCTAATAAGTGTTCGGTAATTTTAGGTGATATTGGGGGGCATTCTGAGGGAAGTCGGTTCCTCCCAATAAGTGTTCGGTAATTCTAGGTGATATTAGGGGGCATTCTGAGGGAAGTTGGGTCCTCCCAATAAGTGTTCGGTAATTTTAGGTGATATTGGGAGGCCTTCTGAGGGAAGTCGGTTCCTCCCAATAAGTGTTCGGTAATTCTAGGTGATATTAGGGGGCATTCTGAGGGAAGTTGGGTCCTCCCAATAAGTGTTCGGTAATTTTAGGTGATATTGGGGGGCATTCTGAGGGAAGTCGGTTCCTCCCAATAAGTGTTCGGTAATTCTAGGTGATATTAGGGGGCATTCTGAGGGAAGTTGGGTCCTCCCAATAAGTGTTCGGTAATTTTAGGTGATATTGGGGGGCATTCTGAGGGAAGTCGGTTCCTCCCAATAAGTGTTCGGTAATTTTAGGTGATATTGGAAGGCCTTCTGAGGGAAGTCGGTTCCTCCCAATAAGTGTTCGGTAATTCTAGGTGATATAAGGGGGCATTCTGAGGGAAGTTGGGTCCTCCCAATAAGTGTTCGGTAATTTTAGGTGATATTGGAGGGCATTCTGAGGGAAGTTGGGTCCTCCCAATAAGTGTTCGGTAATTTTAGGTGATATTGGGGGGCATTCTGAGGGAAGTCGGTTCCTCCCTATAAGTGTTCGGTAATTTCTGGTGATATTGGGGAGCATTCTGAGTGAAGTCGGTTCCTCCCAATAAGTGTTCGGTAATTCTAGGTGATATTAGGGGGCATTCTGAGGGAAGTTGGGTCCTCCCAATAAGTGTTCGGTAATTTTAGGTGATATTGAGAGGCCTTCTGAGGGAAGTCGGTTCCTCCCAATAAGTGTTCGGTAATTCTAGGTGATATTAGGGGGCATTCTGAGGGAAGTTGGGTCCTCCCAATAAGTGTTCGGTAATTTTAGGTGATATTGGGGGGCATTCTGAGGGAAGTCGGTTCCTCCCAATAAGTGTTCGGTAATTCTAGGTGATATTAGGGGGCATTCTGAGGGAAGTTGGGTCCTCCCAATAAGTGTTCGGTAATTTTAGGTGATATTGGGGGGCATTCTGAGGGAAGTCGGTTCCTCCCAATAAGTGTTCGGTAATTTAAGGTGATATTGGGAGGCCTTCTGAGGGAAGTCGGTTCCTCCCAATAAGTGTTCGGTAATTCTAGGTGATATTAGGGGGCATTCTGAGGGAAGTTGGGTCCTCCCAATAAGTGTTCGGTAATTTTAGGTGATATTGGGGGACATTCTATGTAAAGTCGGTTCCTCCCAATAAGTGTTCGGTAATTTCAGGTGATATTGGGGAGCATTCTGAGTGAAGTCGGTTCCTCCCAATAAGTGTTCGGTAATTTTAGGTGATATAGGAGGGCCTTCTGAGGGAATTCGGTTCCTCCCAATAAGTGTTCGGTAATTCTAGGTGATATTAGGGGGCATTCTGAGGGAAGTTGGGTCCTCCCAATAAGTGTTCGGTAATTTTAGGTGATATTGGGGGGCATTCTGAGGGAAGTCGGTTCCTCCCAATAAGTGTTCGGTAATTCTAGGTGATATTAGGGGGCATTCTAAGGGAAGTCGGTTCCTCCCAATAAGTGTACGGTAATTTTAGGTGATATTGGGAGACCTTCTGAGGGAAGTCGGTTCCTCCCAATAAGTGTTCGGTAATTTTAGGTGATATTGGAGGGCATTCTGAGGAAAGTCGGTTCCTCCCAATAAGTGTTCGGTAATTTTAGGTGATATTGGGAAACATTCTTCGGGAAGCTGGGTCCTCCCAATAAGTGTTCGGTAATTTTAGGTGATATTGGGGAGCATTCTGAGTGAAGTCGGATCCTCCCAATAAGTGTTCGGTAATTTTAGGTGATATTGGGAGGCCTTCTGAGGGAAGTCGGTTTCTCCCAATAAGTGTTAGGTAATTCTAGGTGATATTAGGGGGCATTCTGAGGGAAGTTGGGTCCTCTCAATAAGTGTTCGGTAATTTTAGGTGATATTGGGGGGCATTCTGAGGGAAGTCGGTTCCTCCCAATAAGTGTTCGGTAATTTTAGGTTATATTGGAGGGCATTCTGAGGGAAGTCGGTTCCTCCCAATAAGTGTTCGGTAATTCTAGGTGATATTAGGGGGCATTCTGAGGGAAGTTGGGTCCTCCCAATAAGTGTTCGGTAATTTTAGGTGATATTAGGGGGCATTCTGAGGGAAGTCGGTTCCTCCCAATAAGTGTTCGGTAATTTTAGGTGATATTGGGAGGCCTTCTGAGGGAAGTCGGTTCCTCCCAATAAGTGTTCGGTAATTCTAGGTGATATAAGGGGGCATTCTGAGGGAAGTTGGGTCCTCCCAATAAGTGTTCGGTAATTTTAGGTGATATTGGAGGGCATTCTGAGGGAAGTCGGTTCCTCCCAATAAGTGTTCGGTAATTTTAGGTGATATTGGGGGGCATTCTGAGGGAAGTCGGTTCCTCCCAATAAGTGTTCGGTAATTTCTGGTGATATTGGGGGGCATTCTGAGGGAAGTTGGGTCCTCCCAATAAGTGTTCGGTAATTTTAGGTGATTTTGGGAGGCCTTCTGAGGGAAGTCGGTTCCTCCCAATAAGTATTCGGTAATTCTAGGTGATATTAGGGGGCATTCTGAGGGAAGTTGGGTCCTCCATATAAGTGTTCGGTAATTTTAGGTGATATTGGGGGGCATTCTGAGGGAAGTCGGTTCCTCCCAATAAGTGTTCGGTAATTCTAGGTGATATTAGGGGGCATTCTGAGGGAAGTTGGGTCCTCCCAATAAGTGTTCGGTAATTTTAGGTGATATTGGGGGGCATTCTGAGGGAAGTCAGTTCCTCCCAATAAGTGTTCGGTAATTTTAGGTGATATTGGGAGGCCTTCTGAGGGGAGTCGGTTCCTCCCAATAAGTGTTCGGTAATTCTAGGTGATATTAGGGGGCATTCTGAGGGAAGTTGGGTCCTCCCAATAAGTGTTCGGTAATTTTAGGTGATATTGGGGAGCATTCTGATTGAAGTCGGTTCCTCCCAATAAGTGTTCGGTAATTTTAGGTGATATTGGAGGGCATTCTGAGTAAAGTCGGTTCCTCCCAATAAGTGTTCGGTAATTTCAGGTGATATTGGGGAGCATTCTGAGTGAAGTCGGTTCCTCCCAATAAGTGTTCGGTAATTTTAGGTGATATTGGAGGGCATTCTGAGGGAATTCGGTTCCTCCCAATAAGTGTTCGGTAATTTTAGGTGATATTGGGGGGCATTCTGAGGGAAGTCGGTTCCTCCCAATAAGTGTTCGGTAATTCTAGGTGATATTAAGGGGCATTCTGAGGGAAGTTGGGTCCTCCCAATAAGTGTTCGGTAATTTTAGGTGATATTGGGAGGCCTTCTGAGGGAAGTCGGTTCCTCCCAATAAGTGTTCGGTAATTCTAGGTGATATGAGGGGGCATTCTGAGGGAAGTTGGGTCCTCCCAATAAGTGTTCGGTAATTTCTGGTGATATTGGGGAGCATTCTGAGGGAAGTCGGTTCCTTCCCTTCGGTTCGGTAATTCTAGGTGATATTAGGGGGCATTCTGAGGGAAGTTGGGTCCTCCCAATAAGTGTTCGGTAATTTTAGGTGATATTGGGGGGCATTCTGAGGGAAGTCGGTTCCTCCCAATAAGTGTTCGGTAATTTTAGGTGATATTGGGAGGCCTTCTGAGGGAAGTCGGTTCCTCCCAATAAGTGTTCGGTAATTATAGGTGATATTAGGGGGCATTCTGAGGGAAGTTGGGTCCTCCCAATAAGTGTTCGGTAATTTTAGGTGATATTGGGGGGCATTCTGAGGGAAGTCGGTTCCTCCCAATAAGTGTTCGGTAATTTCAGGTGATATTGGGGAGCATTCTGAGTGAAGTCGGTTCCTCACAATAAGTGTTCGGTAATTCTAAGTGATATTAGGGGGCATTCTGAGGGAAGTTGGGTCCTCCCAATAAGTGTTCGGTGCTTTCAGGTGATATTGGGGAGCATTCTGAGTGAAGTCTGTTCCTCCCAATAAGTGTTCGGTAATTCTAGGTGATATTAGGGGGAATTCTGAGGGAAGTCGGTTCCTCCCAATAAGTGTACGGTAATTTTAGGTGATATTGGGAGGCCTTCTGAGGGAAGTCGGTTCCTCCCAATAAGTGTTCGGTAATTTTAGGTGATATTGGAGGGCATTCTGAGGGAAGTCGGTTCCTCCCAATAAGTGTTCGGCAATTTTAGGTGATATTGGGGGGCATTCTGAGGGAAGTCGGTTCCTCCCAATAAGTGTTCGGTAATTTCTGGTGATATTGGGGAGCATTCTGAGTGAAGTCGGTTCCTCCCAATAAGTGTTCGGTAATTTTAGGTGATATTGGGAGGCCTTCTGAGGGAAGTCGGTTTCTCCCAATAAGTGTTAGGTAATTCTAGGTGATATTAGGGGCATTCTGAGGGAAGTTGGGTCCTCTCAATAAGTGTTCGGTAATTTTAGGTGATATTGGGGGGCATTCTGAGGGAAGTCGGTTCCTCCCAATAAGTGTTCGGTAATTTTAGGTTATATTGGAGAGCATTCTGAGGGAAGTCGGTTCCTCCCAATAAGTGTTCGGTAATTCTAGGTGATATTACGGGCATTCTGAGGGAAGTCGGTTCCTCGCAATAAGTGTTCGGTAATTTTAGGTGATATTGGGAGATATTCTACGGGAAGCTGGGTCCTCCCAATAAGTGTTCGGTAATTTTAGGTGATATGGGGAGCATTCTGTGTGAAGTCGGATCCTCCCAATAAGTGTTCGGTAATTTTAGGTGATATTGGAGGGCATTCTGAGGGAAGTCGGTTCCTCCCAATAAGTGTTCGGTAATTTTAGGTGATATTGGGGGGCATGCTGAGGGAAGTCGGTTCCTCCCAATAAGTGTACGGTAATTTTAGGTGATATTGGAGGGCATTCTGAGGGAAGTCGGTTCCTCCCAATAAGTGTTCTGTAATTTTAGGTGATATTGGGGGGCATTCTGAGGGAAGTCGGTTCCTCCCAATAAGTGTACGGTAATTTTAGGTGATATTGGGAGGCATTCTACGGGAAGCTGGGTCCTCCCAATAACCCAATAACCCAATAACACTTATTGGGAGGAACCGACTTCCCTCAGAATGCCCCCCAATATCACCTGACATTACCGAACACTTATTGGGAGGAACCGACTTCCCTCAGAATGCCCCCCAATATCACCTGACATTACCGAACACTTATTGGGAGGAACCGACTTCCCTCAGAATGCCCTCCAATATCACCTAAAATTACCGAACAAATTTTAGGTGATATTGGAGGGCATTCTGAGGGAAGTCGGTTCCTCTCAATAAGTGTTCGGTAATTTTAGGTGATATTGGGGGCATTCTGAGGGAAGTCGGTTCCTCCCAATAAGTGTTCGGTAATGTCAGGTGATATTGGGGGGCATTCTGAGGGAAGTCGGTTCCTCTCAATAAGTGTTCGGTAATTTTAGGTGATATTGGGGGCATTCTGAGGGAAGTCGGTTCCTCCCAATAAGTGTTCGGTAATTTTAGGTGATATTGGGGGCATTCTGAGGGAAGTCGGTTCCTCCCAATAAGTGTTCGGTAATGTCAGGTGATATTGGGGGGCATTCTGAGGGAAGTCGGTTCCTCCCAATAAGTGTACGGTAATTTTAGGTGATATTGGGAGGCCTTCTGAGGGAAGTCGGTTCCTCCCAATAAGTGTTCGGTAATTTTGGGTGATATTGGAGGGCATTCTGAGGGAAGTCGGTTCCTCCCAATAAGTGTTCGGTAATTTTAGGTGATATTGGGGGGCATTCTGAGGGAAGTCGGTTCCTCCCAATAAGTGTTCGGTAATTTTAGGTGATATTGGGGGGCATTCTGAGGGAAGTCGGTTCCTCCCAATAAGTGTTCGGTAATTTTAGGTGATATTGGGGGCATTCTGAGGGAAGTCGGTTCCTCCCAATCCCAATAAGTGTTCGGTAATTTTAGGTGATATTGGAGGGCATTCTGAGGGAAGTCGGTTCCTCCCAATAAGTGTTCGGTAATTTTAGGTGATATTGGGGGGCATTCTGAAGGAAGTCGGTTCCTCCCAATAAGTGTTCGGTAATTTTGGGTGATATTGGAGGGCATTCTGAGGGAAGTCGGTTCCTCCCAATAAGTGTTCGGTAATTTTAGGTGATATAATATCACCTAAAACTACCGAACACTTATTGGGAGGAACCGACTTTCCTCAGAATGCCCCCCAATATCACCTAAAGTTACCGAACACTTATTGAGTCAATAAGTGTTCGGTAACTTTAGGTGATATTGGGGGGCATTCTGAGGAAAGTCGGTTCCTCCCAATAAGTGTTCGGTAGTTTTAGGTGATATTATATCACCTAAAATTACCGAACACTTATTGGGAGGAACCGACTTCCCTCAGAATGCCCTCCAATATCACCTAAAATTACCGAACACTTATTGGGAGGAACCGACATCCCTCAGAATGCCCTCCAATATCACCTAAAATTAACGAACACTTATTGGGAGGACTCAACTTTCCTCAGAATGCCCCCTTATATCACCTAGAATTACCGAACACTTATTGGGAGGAATCGACTTCACTCAGAATGCTCCCCAATATCACCTGAAATTACCGAACACTTATTGGGAGGAAACGACTTCCCTCAGAATGCCCCCAATATCACCTAAAATTACCGAACACTTATTGGGAGGAACCGACTGCCCTCAGAATGCCCTCCAATATCACCTAAAATTACCGAACACTTATTGGGAGGAACCGACTTCCCTCAGAAGGCCTCTAAATATCACCTAAAATTGCCGTACACTTATTGGGAGGAACCCACTTCCCTCAGAATGCCCCTCAATATCACCTAAAATAACCGAACAATTATTGGGAGGTCCCAACTTCCCTCAGAATGCCCCCAATATCACCTAGAATTACCGAACACTTATTGGGAGGAACCGACTTCCCTCAGAATGCCCCCCAATATCACCTAAAATTACCGAACACTTATTGGGAGGAACCGACTTCCGTCAGAAGGCCTCCCAATATCACCTAAAATTACCGTACACTTATTGGGAGGAACCGACTTCCCTCAGAATGCCTCCCAATATCACCTAAAATTACCGAACACTTATTGGGAGGAACCGACTTCACTCAGAATGCTTCCCAATATCACCTAAAATTACCGAACACTTATTGGGAGGAACCAACTTCACTCAGAATGCTTCCCAATATCACCTAAAATTACCGAACACTTATTGGGAGGAACCGACTTCCCTCAGAATGCCCTCCAATATCACCTAAAATAACCGTACACTTATTGGGAGGAACCGACCTCCCTCAGAATGCCCCGCAATATCACCTAAAATTACCGAACACTTATTGGGAGAACCCAGCTTCCCGTAGAATATCTCCCAATATCATCTAAAATTACCGAACACTTATTGCGAGGAACCGACTTCCCTCAGAATGCCCCTAATATCACCTAGAATTACCGAACACTTATTGGGAGGAACCGACTTCCCTCAGAATGCCCTCCAATATAACCTAAAATTACCGAACACTTATTGGGAGGAACCGACTTCCCTCAGAATGCCCCCCAATATCACCTAAAATTACCGAACACTTATTGGGAGGAACCGACTTCCCTCAGAATGCCCCCCAATATCACCTAAAATTACCGAACACTTATTGGGAGGATCCGACTTCACTCAGAATGCTCCCCAATATCACCTAAAATAACCGAACACTTATTGGGAGTACCCAGCTTCCCGTAGAATGTCTCCCAATATCACCTAAAATTACCGAACACTTATTGGGAGGACCTAGCTTCCCGAAGAATGTCTCCCAATATCACCTAAAATTACCGAACACTTATTGGGAGGACCCAACTTCCCTCAGAATGCCCCCTAATATCACCTAGAATTACCGAACACTTATTGGGAGGAACCGACTTCACTCAGAATGCTCCCCAATATCACCTGAAATTACCGAACACTTATTGGGAGGAACCGACTTCCCTCAGAAAGCCCCCCAATATCACCTAAAATTACCGAACACTTATTGGGAGGAACCGACTTCCCTCAGAATGCTCTCCAATATCACCTAAAATTACCGAACACTTATTGGGAGGAACCGACTTCCCTCAGAATGCCCCCCAATATCACCTAAAATTACCGAACACTTATTGGGAGGACCCAACTTCCCTCAGAATGCCCCCTTATATCACCTAGAATTACCGAACACTTATTGCGAGAAACCGACTTCACTCAGAATGCTCCCCAATATCACCTGAAATTACCGAACACTTATTGGGAGGAACCGACTTCCCTCAGAATGCCCCCCAATATCACCTAAAATTACCGAACACTTATTGGGAGGAACCGACTTCCCTCAGAATGCCCCCCAATATCACCTAAAATTACCGAACACTTATTGCGAGGAACCGACTTCACTCAGAATGCTCCCCAATATCACCTGAAATTACCGAACACTTATTGGGAGGAACCGACTTCCCTCAGAATGCCCCCCAATATCACCTAAAATTACCGAACACTTATTGGGAGGAACCGACTTCCCTCAGAATGCCCTCCAATATAACCTAAAATTACCGAACACTTATTGGGAGGAACCGACTTCCCTCAGAATGCCCCCCAATATCACCTAAAATTACCGAACACTTATTGGGAGGACCCAACTTCCCTCAGAATGCCCCCTAATATCGCCTAGAATTACCGAACACTTATTGGGAGGAACCGACTTCACTCAGAATGCTCCCCAATATCACCTGAAATTACCGAACACTTACTGGGAGGAACCGACTTCCCTCAGAAGGCCTCCCAGTATCACCTAAAATTACCGAACACTTATTGGGAGGAACCGACTTCCCTCAGAATGCCCTCCAATATCACCTAAAATTACCGAACACTTATTGGGAGGAACCGACTTCCCTCAGAATGCCCCCCAATATCACCTTAAATTACCGAACACTTATTGGGAGGACCCAACTTCCCTCAGAATGCCCCCTAATATCGCCTAGAATTACCGAACACTTATTGGGAGGAACCGACTTCACTCAGAATGCCCCCCAATATCATCTAAAATTACCGAACACTTATTGCGAGGAACCGACTTCCCTCAGAATGCCCCTAATATCACCTAGAATTACCGAACACTTATTGGGAGGAACCGACTTCCCTCAGAATGCCCTCCAATATAACCTAAAATTACCGAACACTTATTGGGAGGAACCGACTTCCCTCAGAATGCCCCTAATATCACCTAGAATTACCGAACACTTACTGGGAGGAACCGACTTCCCTCAGAATGCCCTCCAATATCACCTAAAATTACCGAACACTTATTGGGAGGAACCGACTTCCCTCAGAATGCCCCCCAATATCATCTAAAATTACCGAACACTTATTGCGAGGAACCGACTTCCCTCAGAATGCCCCTAATATCACCTAGAATTACCGAACACTTATTGGGAGGAACCGACTTCCCTCAGAATGCCCTCCAATATAACCTAAAATTACCGAACACTTATTGGGAGGAACCGACTTCCCTCAGAATGCCCCCCAATATCACCTAAAATTACCGAACACTTATTGGGAGGACCCAACTTCCCTCAGAATGCCCCCTAATATCGCCTAGAATTACCGAACACTTATTGGGAGGAACCGACTTCACTCAGAATGCTCCCCAATATCACCTGAAATTACCGAACACTTACTGGGAGGAACCGACTTCCCTCAGAAGGCCTCCCAGTATCACCTAAAATTACCGAACACTTATTGGGAGGAACCGACTTCCCTCAGAATGCCCTCCAATATCACCTAAAATTACCGAACACTTATTGGGAGGAACCGACTTCCCTCAGAATGCCCCCCAATATCACCTAAAATTACCGAACACTTATTGGGAGGAACCGACTTCCCTCTGAATGCCCCCCAATATCACCTAAAATTACCGTACACTTATTGGGAGGAACCGACTTCCCTCAGAATGCCCCCCAATATCACCTAAAATTACCGTACACTCATTGGGAGGAACCGACTTCCCTCAGAATGCCCCCCAATATCACCTAAAATTACCGAACACTTATTGGGAGGAACCGACTTCACTCAGAATGCTCCCCAATATCACCTGAAATTACCGAACACTTATTGGGAGGAACCGACTTCCCTCAGAAGGCCTCCCAATATCACCTAAAATTACCGAACACTTATTGGGAGGAACCGACTTCCCTCAGAATGCCTCCCAAGATCACCTAAAATTACCGAACACTTATTGGGAGGAACCGACTTCCCTCAGAATGCCTTCCAATATCACCTAAAATTACCGAACACTTATTGGGAGGAACCGACTTCACTCAGAATGCTCCCCAATATCACCTAAAATTACCGAACACTTATTGGGAGGAACCGACTTCCCGTAGAATGTCTCCCAATATCACCTAAAATTACCGTACACTTATTGGGAGGAACCGACTTCCCTCAGAATGCCCCCCAATATCACCTAAAATTACCGAACACTTATTGGGAGGACCCTGCTTCCCGTAGAATGTCTCCCAATATCACCTAAAATTACCGTACACTTATTGGGAGGAACCGACTTCCCTCAGAATGCCCTCCAATATCACCTAAAATTACCGTACACTTATTGGGAGGAACCGACTTCCCTCAGAATGCCCCGCAATATCACCTAAAATTACCGAACACTTATTGGGAGGAACCTACTTCCGTCAGAATGCCTCCCAATATCACCTAAAATTACCGAACACTTATTGGGAGGATCCGACTTCACACAGAATGCTCCCCATATCAATTAAAATTACCGAACACTTATTGGGAGGACCCAGCTTCCCATAGAATATCTCCCAATATCACCTAAAATTACCGAACACTTATTGGGAGGATCCGACTTCCCTCAGAATGCTCCCCAATATCACCTTAAATTATCGAACACTTATTGGGAGGACCCAGCTCCCCGTAGAATGTCTCCCAATATAACCTAAAATTACCGAACACTTATTGGGAGGACCCAGCTTCCCGAAGAATGTCTCCCAATATCACCTAAAATTACCGAACACTTATTGGGAGGACCCAACTTCCCTCAGAATGCCCCCTTATATCACCTAGAATTACCGAACACTTATTGGGAGGATCCGACTTCCCTCAGAATGCCCCCCAATATCACCTAGAATTACCGAACACTTATTGGGAGGAACCGACTTCCCTCAGAATGCCCCCCAATATCACCTAAAATTACCGAACACTTATTGGGAGGAACCGACTTCCCTCAGAAGGCCTCCCAATATCACCTAAAATTACCGTACACTTATTGGGAGGAACCGACTTCCCTCAGAATGCCCCCCAATATCACCTAAAATTACCGAACACTTATTGGGAGGACCCAGCTCCCCGTAGAATGTCTCCCAATATCACCTAAAATTACCGAACACTTATTGGGAGGACCCAGCTTCCCGAAGAATGTCTCCCAATATCACCTAAAATTACCGAACACTTATTGGGAGGACCCAACTTCCCTCAGAATGCCCCCTAATATCACCTAGAATTACCGAACACTTATTGGGAGGACCCAACTTCCCTCAGAATGCCCCCTAATATCACCTAGAATTACCGAACACTTATTGGGAGGAACCGACTTCCCTCAGAAGGCCTCCCAATATCACCTAAAATTACCGAACACTTATTGGGAGGACCCAACTTCCCTCAGAATGCCCCCTAATATCACCTAGAATTACCGAACACTTATTGGGAGGAACCGACTTCCCTCAGAATGCCCCCCAATATCACCTAAAATTACCGAACACTTATTGGGAGGACCCAACTTCCCTCAGAATGCCCCCTAATATCACCTAAAATTACCGAACACTTATTGGGAGGACCCAACTTCCCTCAGAATGCCCCCTAATATCACCTAGAATTACCGAACACTTATTGGGAGGAACCGACTTCCCTCAGAAGGCCTCCCAATATCACCTAAAATTACCGAACACTTATTGGGAGGAACCGACTTCCCTCAGAATGCCCCCCAATATCACCTAAAATTACCGAACACTTATTGGGCGGACCCAACTTCCCTCAGAATGCCCCCTAATATCACCTAAAATTACCGAACACTTATTGGGAGGACCCAACTTCCCTCAGAATGCCCCCTAATATCACCTAAAATTACCGAACACTTATTGGGAGGACCCAACTTCCCTCAGAATGCCCCCTAATATCACCTAAAATTACCGAACACTTATTGGGAGGACCCAACTTCCCTCAGAATGCCCCCTAATATCACCTAGAATTACCGAACACTTATTGGGAGGAACCGACTTCCCTCAGAAGGCCTCCCAATATCACCTAAAATTACCGAACACTTATTGGGAGGAACCGACTTCCCTCAGAATGCCCCCCAATATCACCTAAAATTACCGAACACTTATTGGGCGGACCCAACTTCCCTCAGAATGCCCCCTAATATCACCTAAAATTACCGAACATTTATTGGGAGGAACCGACTTCCCTCAGAAGGCCTCCCAATATCACCTAAAATTACCGAACACTTATTGGGAGGAACCGACTTCCCTCAGAATGCCCCCCAATATCACCTAAAATTACCGAACACTTATTGGGAGGACCCAACTTCCCTCAGAATGCCCCCCAATATCACCTAAAATTACCGAACACTTATTGGGAGGACCCAACTTCCCTCAGAAGGCCTCCCAATATCACCTAAAATTACCGAACACTTATTGGGAGGACCCAACTTCCCTCAGAATGCCCCCCAATATCACCTAAAATTACCGAACACTTATTGGGAGGACCCAACTTCCCTCAGAATGCCCCCTAATATCACCTAGAATTACCGAACACTTATTGGGAGGAACCGACTTCCCTCAGAATGCCCCCCAATATCACCTAAAATTACCGAACACTTATTGGGAGGACCCAACTTCCCTCAGAATGCCCCCCAATATCACCTAAAATTACCGAACACTTATTGGGAGGAACCGACTTCCCTCAGAATGCCCCCCAATATCACCTAAAATTACCGAACACTTATTGGGAGGACCCTGCTTCCCGTAGAATGTCTCCCAATATCACCTAAAATTACCGTACACTTATTGGGAGGAACCGACTTCCCTCAGAATGCCCTCCAATATCACCTAAAATTACCGTACACTTATTGGGAGGAACCGACTTCCCTCAGAATGCCCCGCAATATCACCTAAAATTACCGAACACTTATTGGGAGGAACCTACTTCCGTCAGAATGCCTCCCAATATCACCTAAAATTACCGAACACTTATTGGGAGGATCCGACTTCACACAGAATGCTCCCCATATCAATTAAAATTACCGAACACTTATTGGGAGGACCCAGCTTCCCATAGAATATCTCCCAATATCACCTAAAATTACCGAACACTTATTGGGAGGATCCGACTTCCCTCAGAATGCTCCCCAATATCACCTTAAATTATCGAACACTTATTGGGAGGACCCAGCTCCCCGTAGAATGTCTCCCAATATAACCTAAAATTACCGAACACTTATTGGGAGGACCCAGCTTCCCGAAGAATGTCTCCCAATATCACCTAAAATTACCGAACACTTATTGGGAGGACCCAACTTCCCTCAGAATGCCCCCTTATATCACCTAGAATTACCGAACACTTATTGGGAGGATCCGACTTCCCTCAGAATGCCCCCCAATATCACCTAGAATTACCGAACACTTATTGGGAGGAACCGACTTCCCTCAGAATGCCCCCCAATATCACCTAAAATTACCGAACACTTATTGGGAGGAACCGACTTCCCTCAGAAGGCCTCCCAATATCACCTAAAATTACCGTACACTTATTGGGAGGAACCGACTTCCCTCAGAATGCCCCCCAATATCACCTAAAATTACCGAACACTTATTGGGAGGACCCAGCTCCCCGTAGAATGTCTCCCAATATCACCTAAAATTACCGAACACTTATTGGGAGGACCCAGCTTCCCGAAGAATGTCTCCCAATATCACCTAAAATTACCGAACACTTATTGGGAGGACCCAACTTCCCTCAGAATGCCCCCTAATATCACCTAGAATTACCGAACACTTATTGGGAGGATCCGACTTCCCTCAGAATGCCCCCCAATATCACCTAGAATTACCGAACACTTATTGGGAGGAACCGACTTCCCTCAGAATGCTCCCCAATATCACCTAAAATTACCGAACACTTATTGGGAGGAACCGACTTCCCTCAGAAGGCCTCCCAATATCACCTAAAATTACCGTACACTTATTGGGAGGAACCTACTTCCCTCAGAATACCCCCCAATATCACCTTAAATTACCGAACACTTATTGGGAGGAACCGACATCCCTCAGAAGGCCTCCCAATATCACCTTAAATTACCGAACACTTATTGGGAGGACCCAGCTTCCCGAAGAATGTCTCCCAATATCACCTAAAATTACCGAACACTTATTGGGAGGACCCAACTTCCCTCAGAATGCCCCCTAATATCACCTAGAATTACCGAACACTTATTGGGAGGATCCGACTTCCCTCAGAATGCCCCCTAATATCACCTAGAATTACCGAACACTTATTGGGAGGAACCGACTTCCCTCAGAATGCCCCCCAATATCACCTAAAATTACCGAACACTTATTGGAATGGAACCGACTTCCCTCAGAATTCCCCCAATATCACCTAAAATTACCGAACACTTATTGGGAGGAACCGACTTCCCTCAGAATGCCCCCCCAATATCACCTAAAATTACCGAACACTTATTGGGAGGAACCGACTTCCCTCAGAATGCCCTCCAATATCACCTAAAATTACCGAACACTTATTGGGACGAACCGACTTCACTCAGAATGCTCCCCAATATCACCTGAAATTACCGAACACTTATTGGGAGGAACCGACTTCACTCAGAATGCCCCCCAATATCACCTAAAATTACCGAACACTTATTGGGAGGACCCAACTTCCCTCAGAATGCCCCCTAATATCACCTAGAATTACCGAACACTTATTGGGAGGAACCGACTTCCCTCAGAAGGCCTCCCAATATCACCTAAAATTACCGAACACTTATTGGGAGGACCCAACTTCCCTCAGAATGCCCCCTAATATCACCTAGAATTACCGAACACTTATTGGGAGGAACCGACTTCCCTCAGAATGCCCCCCAATATCACCTAAAATTACCGAACACTTATTGGGAGGACCCAACTTCCCTCAGAATGCCCCCTAATATCACCTAAAATTACCGAACACTTATTGGGAGGACCCAACTTCCCTCAGAATGCCCCCTAATATCACCTAGAATTACCGAACACTTATTGGGAGGAACCGACTTCCCTCAGAAGGCCTCCCAATATCACCTAAAATTACCGAACACTTATTGAGAGGAACCGACTTCCCTCAGAATGCCCCCCAATATCACCTAAAATTACCGAACACTTATTGGGCGGACCCAACTTCCCTCAGAATGCCCCCTAATATCACCTAAAATTACCGAACACTTATTGGGAGGACCCAACTTCCCTCAGAATGCCCCCTAATATCACCTAAAATTACCGAACACTTATTGGGAGGACCCAACTTCCCTCAGAATGCCCCCTAATATCACCTAAAATTACCGAACACTTATTGGGAGGACCCAACTTCCCTCAGAATGCCCCCTAATATCACCTAGAATTACCGAACACTTATTGGGAGGAACCGACTTCCCTCAGAAGGCCTCCCAATATCACCTAAAATTACCGAACACTTATTGGGAGGAACCGACTTCCCTCAGAATGCCCCCCAATATCACCTAAAATTACCGAACACTTATTGGGCGGACCCAACTTCCCTCAGAATGCCCCCTAATATCACCTAAAATTACCGAACATTTATTGGGAGGAACCGACTTCCCTCAGAAGGCCTCCCAATATCACCTAAAATTACCGAACACTTATTGGGAGGAACCGACTTCCCTCAGAATGCCCCCCAATATCACCTAAAATTACCGAACACTTATTGGGAGGACCCAACTTCCCTCAGAATGCCCCCCAATATCACCTAAAATTACCGAACACTTATTGGGAGGACCCAACTTCCCTCAGAAGGCCTCCCAATATCACCTAAAATTACCGAACACTTATTGGGAGGACCCAACTTCCCTCAGAATGCCCCCCAATATCACCTAAAATTACCGAACACTTATTGGGAGGACCCAACTTCCCTCAGAATGCCCCCTAATATCACCTAGAATTACCGAACACTTATTGGGAGGAACCGACTTCCCTCAGAATGCCCCCCAATATCACCTAAAATTACCGAACACTTATTGGGAGGACCCAACTTCCCTCAGAATGCCCCCCAATATCACCTAAAATTACCGAACACTTATTGGGAGGAACCGACTTCCCTCAGAATGCCCCCCAATATCACCTAAAATTACCGAACACTTATTGGGAGGACCCAACTTCCCTCAGAATGCCCCCTAATATCACCTAAAATTACCGAACACTTATTGGGAGGACCCAACTTCCCTCAGAATGCCCCCTAATATCACCTAAAATTACCGAACACTTATTGGGAGGACCCAACTTCCCTCAGAATGCCCCCTAATATCACCTAGAATTACCGAACACTTATTGGGAGGAACCGACTTCCCTCAGAAGGCCTCCCAATATCACCTAAAATTACCGAACACTTATTGGGAGGAACCGACTTCCCTCAGAATGCCCCCCAATATCACCTAAAATTACCGAACACTTATTGGGAGGACCCAACTTCCCTCAGAATGCCCCCCAATATCACCTAAAATTACCGAACACTTATTGGGAGGAACCGACTTCCCTCAGAATGCCCCCCAATATCACCTAAAATTACCGAACACTTATTGGGAGGACCCAACTTCCCTCAGAATGCCCCCTAATATCACCTAGAATTACCGAACACTTATTGGGAGGAGCCGACTTCCCTCAGAAGGCCTCCCAATATCACCTAAAATTACCGAACACTTATTGGGAGGACCCAACTTCCCTCAGAATGCCCCCTAATATCACCTAAAATTACCGAACACTTATTGGGAGGACCCAACTTCCCTCAGAATGCCCCCTAATATCACCTAGAATTACCGAACACTTATTTAAAGGACCCAACTTCCCTCACAATGCCCCCAATATCTTCTTAAGTTCTCAAACATTCATTTAAAAACCCCAACTTTCCGCAATAATCCACCTTAATATCACCCATTCATACCTTAAATAGTACAGAACAGACTGTGTACCCGATGGCACGTAATGCCAGAAAAAACATTAATCACAGCTTATTTAGCAAATTAGCATACATTAATGTTGTAATTAATTATGGAATTATTTATTGAATTACTTAGGCTAACACAAATTTCGATTTTCTCCTATGTCACCACCCCCTCGGAAAATTTTGGTCGAAATTCAACATTTTGAGGGGAGACACCAATAAATTATTAAAGAAATTTTAAAATTTTAGGGTACAATTAGAGTTGCACAGAAAATTTCTTAACAAATCCGATGAGTTTATAGATTTTACCTAAATTTTTGGGTAATTCTTCGCTAAATACATTTATTATTTATTGTCCTCCCCCTTAGCGAGCCAACGAGTATTGTGACAAAAGAAGAAAATGAGATTTGTTCCGGCCTTATTTAAAATCAAAAAAATAATATCTGACTTCGTCAGCATAACCCCACCCCATTTGAATAGCACCGCAGTTTGACTGCGAGTGCAAGGAAACCCAACTCGGCAAAGGAATTTAAACACCACGCAGCTCGTCTTGCTCTCGGCGACCAACATTAGTATCGCTACTAGCATATCAATGTTCCAAAAATCTTGCGCGCGTCCTCTCGTACGCAACCTCCGCATTGCTTTCCGCCATAGCGGAAATTCGATGCGCTGCTTTAAACTGTGCGCATTCCCCACATCAACAATAACAGAGGCATGGTCGTGGCTACAAACTTCTCCGGCTCTTCACCCGAACGACCAACTCGCCCAGATTGGTGCAATGTTTGTTATGCACGACCAAACATAACACCAATCAGGACGAGTTGGTTGGTTGTGTGGCAATGTTTGGCTATTCATGTGCGTTGCAATAGTTTCTCTTGCCTGCTGTTGGGAGAGTAAACAGCAAGCACACGAACGGGAAGTGCTGCCAAAGCACGGTTGAATGAAATCGGGGCGATGTTTTTCGCAATTCGATGAGTTTCTTACCTAACTTTGAATTAATTATTGTGGCCAAACTACAAAAAATTCAATGTTGGTCCCAAAGAGAGTTTGGTAGAAAACAACATAAACAATCTTTTGTAGAATATCACTTTTCTACTTTACTACGTGTTTTCATTAAATAACAACAAAAATACCTAAAAAAAGAGCATTTTTTTCGGCTTTTGCCGCAAACTTTCCAAAATTTAAGCATGTTAATCACTTTAGATCGAGTGTTTGTCCAAGAAGCATAACAGCACAATGGTTCAGGCTTTCAATTCATGCAAAAAGATTGAGATTTTGATCAAAGATAGCTGAGATACAATTTTTTGAAGTTTTGCATGTTAAAAATCATAGAATTTTGAATAACTCACTTAGCAGTGATTTGCGACCCCATGTTCCTTGGGCACTTTTTCATATCTCATTAAGACCTATCTGCCCTCAAATTATTTAAAGTCCGGAAACAAACACCCTGTATATCCCTTTCGGGACGGTGCACAAAAAAGTAAAATTTCCATACAAATGGCTCAAATTTGGTTCTCCAGAACTCTTAGATTTCCCAACAAGACTGCAATTATTTTTCCTTATTTGAAAGAACTACTCTTTATCTTTCGATTTCTAGCTTTGACTACCTTGATAAATCAGAAATGAAAAATATGCGACAGATAAAACTTTTTCATGTTTTATGGATTTTGTCCACTTTTTGTTTACCTTGTTCTGGTAAATATGACAGTTAAAGTAAACAAAAGTTTGTTTACACACATACAAGTATGGTTGTATTATGGAAACAATTTACATCACTTAAAACAAAGTCTAAGCAGATGAAAAAATATGCAAACCTGTTACTGCTCAACAGCACAATTGTGCTGGTTCGTCACGAAAGGGATATCACAGACAAACAGATGTGACACTAACGCAATTTCAATCTCATATATCTCAGGATCCTGATTACTTAGAGAGTTGGTGCCTTCGGCAAAGTTGTTTGGCTGGTCAAGGACTAACCGATAATAAAACTTAAGTTTTAAAGTTCCACCGCTAGGCGGCGCTAGAGAGCAAACAAATTGTATATAATTGTATGTAACAAATTCGCATATCTCAGCATCCTGGTTTTGTAGAAAGATGATGTCTTCGGCAATATTGTTTGGTAGATCAAGGCTTTCAGAATATTTAGCGTTTGGTTCAAGTTTCTGCAGCTACATAGGTGGCGCTAGTTGCATTTTTTTAAAAGCATGCAAATTTCAAAAATAATTTTAAAAGTTTTCAATTAGTTGTAATTTTTTATAAAGTTCACCAGAAATCCTCAACTTTTGAATGCTAGTGATTACTAGTAGTTCTCAGTTAGTTAGCTATAAGTGGTACAAATTTGGGCTTGATTGGTCAACTCTACACAAAGTTAGAGCGTTTCTAGTAAAACACTTCTAACTTTACTGTCATTTATATGCTTTCAATATTCTGTAACTAATGCCGCCCCGTGGCAGAATTTTACGATAAACGGCCAATCACATGTAAGCCCTTGACATTCCAAACAACTTTGCCGAAGAAACCATCTTTGTAAGTAAGCAGGATCCTGAGATATGAAGTTATAAAATTAGCATTCTTATGACGCCGTCTTGGTCTAGTAGCATGTTCAGGAAAGGAATGGTCCATCAACTGTAAGCCCTTGGATTTCCAAAAAACTTTGCCGAAGAAACAATCTTAGTACTTTCATAAGCCTGTGGTATACACAGTATTGCACTGGAAGCACGACTGAGTGCGCTCTCAACACGAATTTTTGTGTGCACATTTTCTGCGCGCACAAAATGTGCACGCAGAAACTGAAAACCATGTTTGTTCCAAAATTTTTTGTGCACTGATTTTGAGTGTGCCGCTGATGGATGCCAGAGAGTGAGCGGCTGGTTTGTGCGTGAAAAAAGTTGCGTAGTTCACCCTCGCTCTCGTTGAAAGTCGTGTGTAGAGTGTATGTTTTCTTTTCTCACGTTTTGCACCGAGGAGTTCCTTGTCATGTATGAGAAAGAGCATGAGTATAATAACATCCTCCGCAACGCTACCGTAACGCCTCTGAATCCCACCGAAAAGGCTCTGAAGCCTCTTGATATGCCTCCGAAATCCCCCTTAGACCCTCTCGGACCCCATGTCACACACCTGAGGGGCTCTCAACCCCCCGAAAACTCCTCCGTAACGCTTTCGTAACGCCTCTTAATCCCGCAGAAAATGCTCTAAAACGTCCTGAAATGCCTTCATAATCACCCTTAAACCCCCTCTAACTCCGTGTAACGCACCTGAGAGGCCCCAAATGCCTTGAAAACTCATCCGTAACGCTTTCGTAACGCCTCTTAATCCCACAGAAAATGCTTTGAAACGTCCTGAAATGCCTTCAAAACCCCCCTTAATCCCCCTCGGACCGCATGTAATGCACCTGAGAGGCCCCAAACCCCCGAAAATTCTCCCGTTATGCTTTCGTAACGCTTCCTAATCCCACAGAAAATGCTCTGAAACGTCCTGGAATGCCTTCAAATTCCCCCTTAAACCCCCTCGGACCCCATGTAACACACCTGAGAGGATCCGAACCCCACGAAAACTCCTCGTAACGCTTAAGTAACGCTTCTGCATAACGCCAAAAATGCTCTGAAACGTCTTGAAATGCCTCCAAAATCCCCTTAAACCCCCTCGGACCCCGTGTAACGTACCTGAGAAGCTCCGAACACCCCGAAAACTCATCCGTAACGCCTCTGAATCACCCCGAAAATGACCTGAAACCTCCTGGAATGCCTAAAAAAATCCTACTAAACCAAAACTCCTAAAAACGCCTCCGTAACGCCTCTGAAACTAGCCAAAAATGCTCTGAGACTTCCTGAAATGACTCCGAAACCCCCTTAAGACCCACTCGGACCCCATGTAACGCACATGAGGCCTTCGAAAACACCCATAAACGAACCTGTAACCTTCCCTTGCTTTCCTCTGTAAACACCCCTTGGCCGCCGTTGCAGTAGTTCCCGTCATTATTAAATATTCTTATGCACAATATTGGATCTGGGTAGTTTTCCCTCTTTTTATGCAGGGCATAAAAAAAGTGCATAAATTAAAAGTGCATAAAAATAACATGCATAAAAAGAGGTTTTAGTGTGCTGTACGTAACGGTTCTGTCACATTCGCCCGAAAACCATTCGCCCGAATTCCAAATGCCCGAATGACAAACGCCCGAATGTAACAAACGCCCGAAAGTCATTCGCCCGAATAGACCATTCGCCCAAAAAGACCAATCGCCCGAAATACCATTCGCCCGAAAAGACCATTCGCCCGAAAGACCATTTGCCCGAAAACCATAATAATCTTGACAACACTTTTCTGAAATCAATTTTTGCGTCGTCCACGCGTTTGGCTGGACGCCATTATCGACTAAAAGTAACTGAAACCATTTCGTCAGAGGTTTTTGCTTTCTTTGAACATAGTCTGATTTAAGACTTATATTGTTACAAATATTTTTGACAATATAGCTGTAGAAACATTTATTGGAATTGACCCTTCTTTTATTAATAGGCTTTTCTTTCTAGTTTCACCTTCAAGGAAATTAAATTCAATTTGATGTCATTTTAGCCAAAAATTTGCCCTTCTTTCAATCATAGGCTGTTCTTTCAAGTTGTTTTGTTATGGGGAACCATGACGTTTTACATTTTTACAACTTCTAGATTTCAAATATGGTTTCAAAAGAACAACTTGTTCAAATGCGAATGCTGAATTCTCGTGATTTTGATGTTTTTTTTCTCAAACGTTTGAATTTTCTTCAATTATAATTAATTTTAACGAAACGTTGTTACTCCGAGTAGATCAGTAGTGAACACTTTTAACTTAAAAGTGTTGACTAATCTGTTCTGAAGCTTTGTTTTTATCCTTTCGATCAACAATGCTATAACAATTTATGACCTATTATGTAATATTTTCACATGCAATTAGGCCTTCTTCAAAACATTGGCTGTTCTTTCAAACTAAGCTAATATGATTGTTATTGGCACTTGCGATTGGTCGTATACTAAGTACAACATGCATCTGTCCTTAAACTTTCATCATGGCAAACCAGAAAAAAAAACTTGTCAAAGAAATTGCATGAAATCGGCGGATGACTTTCGGGCGAATGGTCTTTCGGGCGAATGGTCTTTTCGGGTGAATGGTCATTCGGGCGAATGGTCTTTTCGGGCGAATGGTCTTTTCGGGCGAATGGTCTATTCGGGCGATTGGAATTCGGGCGTTTGTCATTCGGGCGTTTGTGATTCGGGCGAATGGTTTTCGGGCGAATGTGACAGAATCGTATGTAACATGCCGGCAGCCTTGAGTTAACTCAACACAAAAAACTGGAATAATAATGTAACTAATGCAACACAACAAAGGAAATACAATTTTGGTTTGACTCTTCGTCACAAACGGTTCGACGATCTCGTCGCTTACTCTAACAGTATAAACATATACGATTGTTCAAAACTGGACAGGATCGTTTGGTCCTTCTATGACTGGTCACTGATGACGATGTCCGCATCACGTAGACGATGAATCCGTGCACTGATGTCAACGTCCGGTAGAATTGGCATTCGCCACTGGAGACTGCGGTATCTGACGGTTGGATGCCTGTCGAAGATGAATACGGCTGTTATCCGAGACACGGGCTTACAGAGGAGACACGTAACTTAACGGTCGGCTTCCTGGCGATGAACGGACGGAATGCTCATAGCTTACCAAAGTTGCCCCATGGGGGCAGTGAATACTTAGCTGAAGCGCAGCTCCTTGCTGCTGGCACCAAGCATGGGAAAACTCATTCGCTCACCAGAATCCCGGCGATGCAAAATAGCAAAAAGAACGCCAACAACCCAATGCTGAGTGAGAGCACGGCGCACTAGAAACGAACGCAACACGAACGGCTCGCCACCGACGCCACCGAAGCGAATCAGGAGAGAAACAAATAGAGTGCGAAATGAATCAGCTTGCATCGGTGTATACGACAAGAACGTTCGCTCTCTCAACTACCGAGTGGCATTCAGCTGATTGAATCAAAACGCACTCACTGATTCAGTTCCCAGTACTGATTGCTTCCACTGAAAGCCAAATGAACGTTCCAAAATGAATGCTCTCGCACCCGACTCAGAACGCAAACATTCGGTCAATCTTGGTTCGTTCGGCTTCGGCACTCAGATTCGGTAGCGATTCATTCGGCCGTCGTCACTTGCGTCGCTCGGCGCTCGACGATTAGAAAGAATGGGCAATGAAAGTGGAAAGATTTTGTTTTGCTGGGGGAGAAGCACACTCGCATCAGATTGTGCGTGGATGTGAGTGAGGGATATGCAATAAATTAATGATTTTTCCCATCCTTGGCTGGCACGATGAACTGATGAAAACGATTCGGTAGACTGTACATTGGATGGATATCCGGGAACCTCTCTCGGGCTAGGAAATACTGATGACTAGCGATGAACAAGGATGCGGATGATCTGTCGAAGATACAAGACGATTGGGATTCAGAAGAAACGGATCAACGTAACCTATACGTCGCCCCCGTGGCGTAGCGGTAATAAAGCATCGCAAAATGCCGACGATTGCCCCATACGGGGGCGTACTTAGCCTGATAGTTGTCCGAGCAGGTAGCAGGAACGATAAAAGCATCACATCTAACGGATCGTCTGGGCTGTGGCGACGACGCTGAACAGTTGGTGTTTACATCCCTAGCGATGGAAAGCAAAGCAGTAGGTTCAAACAAAATACAAAAACAGGATGAACGTAACTTGAGGGTCGCCCCCAGACATCAACGGCGAAATGTGTGCTGCCTGCTGCCTAAAGTGCCCCAACCAGGGGCGAAAATACTTAATCTACTTGGCGGGCTGATGTACTGATGTTGAACTACTGTGTTTCCTCGACCTGATGTTGATTGTCCTGAATCAGAAGAATACATATCTTCTGGAATCTTCGACGAAATGTCCCTTGCTGCGTGCGAACGGTAACCACCCTAATGATACCATCTGCTTTCGGGTGATTCTCCGTCACGCGTCCTAGCTGCCACTGCAGCGGCGGTAGTTTATCCTCTTTCAGTAACACCATTGTTTCGATGTGCAGGTTGTCTCTTCTTTGCGTCCACTTGTTACGGTTGTGAAGATCTGACAAGTAGTCCGTAGACCATCGCTTCCACAGCATCTGATTGTAACGCTGAACCAAGCGCCATCTGCTCAGGGGGTTCTCCGGGATGTCCTCTAGACTGGGTTCCGGAATCGCTGTTAGCGGTCGCTGCACCAAAAAGTGTCCGGGGGTCAATGCTTCCACTGCCGTAATTCTGCAAAGTGACGTAAGCGCCATTCAAAATGCCGATATTTTTCGGTATATTATATATAATATCTGGTGTAAAAATAACACTGTGGTATGCCTGCTGTATTAGAATGCAAGATATAGTCGTAATCTATCATCTATGGAAAGAAACTTAGAGGATGAGCAATAGTTTTATGCATAATAACCAAAATATGGGCCAAAACTATCAATGTCGCTTACGTCACTTTGCAGAATTACGGCAGTCCAGATCTCGATGGTCGTTATTGCTAATCGGAGTGATCGGTCTCGAATTCAGACAGGCTTCGATCTGCGTCACAACAGTTATCAGTTCATTCGGACGAAGTACAGTGTTTCTTATCATTCTGCGCATGTGGTCCTTCAGGGACTTCACGGTCGCTTCCCATAATCCGCCGAAGTTCGGTGATTTGGCGGGAATGAACTCGATCGAGCTTCTGTCACAACTGCGTTTTGGAACTGTTCCGCTCAAAAGAGACGATGCAATAGATCGACATTCCAAGCAAAAAATATCACAGATGGCACTTTTTTGTCTGGTAGTAAAATCAAATTTTCTCGGTGAAAAACCTGTTCCGGAACATGAAGTAAACACAAAACGTTGCCTTTTCAAACCATTCTTGATTTCTATTCACTAACTTTTTACAAAACTATCCCGTTTTCTAACAATTAACGTTTTTCGCGATTTTTCCATACGATTTGACAGTTCTTGACTACCATGCTTCCGTGAGCTTGAGGTGAAAATTTAAGAAAGTTGACAACCGAGAGTAGCACAGACGATGCATTGAATACAAGCGATGGTGTCACCACCGGGCTGTCAGCGCTGGAAACTAGATGCTATAAAAGTACTTGTATGCAATTTTCACTGCTGACGCCAACTGAGAGCAATCAATAAAAATGTACACAGCAATCATTCTATTCACTGATTTCTCGACGCGCTTCTACGAAGTTCGTTGCATTGTCGCAGAAGATCACTTCTGGCTTCCCACGCCACGACACGAATCGTCTCAATGCCGCCATAAACGCCTCCGTAGTGAGATCTGCTACCATCTCTATGTTAACCGCCTTCACTACTAGGCAGACGAACACGCACAGGCAGGTAGCATTTGCTTGGTGCTGTCTTACGAGACGCTTGACGAACGTTGAACGGATACCGACGTAATCGACTCCGACGCGAAGAAAAATAGAAGCAGGAGTCACTCGTTCCATCGGCAGGTCCCCCATCAACTCTGAAGCAGGTTACACATTCGTGAACTACTTTCCGAGCTAGATTTTTTTTCCAGATAGCGGCCAGAACCTCTCCTTCATACAGGATAGCTTCAGCTGCGCTCCTCCGTGGAGCAGTCTGTGATGGTCGTCAACCATTATCAGCTTCGTCAACGGGTGATTGCTGTCTAACACAATCGGATTCTTTCTGCTGAACGACACTGGAGCATGGCGAAGTCTTCCACTAACACGTATTAGTCCATTTCGCAGACACGGATCCTTCGTGTGCAATCGCGAACTAGGCTTCACTCTTCACTTCTACCTTCGCTGCTAAATCTGCCAATTCCACTGGGAAACACTCTGACTGCGCCAGCTTCACTAATGCGATCAAAGCATTTTCGTGTTCTTTCGCGTTCGGGACTCCACTTCGTCTGAAGGCTCTGCAGTTGTTGGCAAAACGAAGTGTCCAGGCAGTTGATCGAACAAGCTTCAGCAAAGACGAATAGCGGGTGAAGACTTCACTGGACGGTAGCATCTGCAGCGTTGCTGTCACTAGCGGTTTTTCCTCCAACGTTACTAAATCAAACTGTTGTCTGGGCTGCTACTCATCTTCGGCCAAGCACTCGGGTCTTCTTGGAGCCTGGTCAGTCCTTTCCACAAGACTGAACATTTGGCTAGCTACAGCGGTTTTACACCTCGAGATATAACGTCCCCTGGGTTCTCGATGCCTGGCACGTGGTTCGCCTTCTTGAGTGATATGCTGGATCTCAGACACTCTGTTGGAGACGAACGCTTGCCATCTGGACGGATGGGACGAAAGCCAACACTTCACGATGGTCGAGTCGGTCAGAAGAACGTCTACGCTGGGATCTGGATACTCTCTGCTACTGTCTCGTATAAGTGCGCCAATAGCAGTGCCGAAGACAACTCGAGTCGGGGTATTGACTGCCTTTTCTTCTTCTTGCTCAAGTCTTCCAACGGAGCTACCTTGAACTCACTCTCCCGAGACAAACTTTTTGAATTATTCCGTCGGAAAATATGTTGTATACCATAGTTCTGCAAGCAGTTCCAGATTACCGAATAGTTTGACAACAACAAAAAAAAACATTATCGGGAAAATTCCCAACAAGAAACACCGTCTCCCTCCGTGGTGCCCGCATTCGCCAATCCAGCGCTGATTGATCTTCAATGAACTTGCACCACACCGGGCATGGGGACACATATTGCACACCACCCCCTTTCGCGCTGTATACGGGCACACAAACGAATTCCACTGACTGGCATGGTGGAACGACCTGGTTGACATCACCATATCCCATATGGCCATAGGTAAGCGCGCCCGAGGTAGCGGGGAATTTATGCATTTCTAAACGCTCAGTTATCGATACTTATCCTTATTGATCTGCTACAGCACACTGTCTGTCTGTCTCTCTGTTGGCTGTTTCTTTTTTTTTTTTGTTACAAGTATTCCGCATTCACTCTTGGATCTTGGAGCGCGACGGGAATTATCGTTTATGCAAAACAGCTCCAGCAGCAGCAGCAGAAATCGGCAAAGCACGTTTAATGATTTCCTTTTTTCTCTCGGTGGACTTGCTTCCACTCCCACACTTAATCCAGTCGTCGATCGTGCAACGATTGCACTCGTTTCCTGGCTGCAAGTGCACTCTAGTTGCAAGTCGCTTGCAACTAGAACTGTGAAACTTCAACAACCGAAAAAGATCAGGTGAACAACGAAATTGCACATTTATTTTCCGGGAGGGAAACTTAATTTTCGAAAAGCACTTTTGGGGCAAAATAAATTTCCAAACTTGATAAAAATGCACTTGCAGCAGAAGCAGAAGCCGGGAGGAAAACAGGCACTCGAGTGGCGAAAATAATCCTTATTTGGAAGTCGTCCTTGTCGTCGTCATCGCCGTTTCTTTCTTCGGGGTGCGGCGTGGAAAAGTAGCTAGCACAGGCACTATCCACGATCTACGTAGAACACTGCTCTAAAGTGCGAGAAGGTCAAATGCTGCTTCCTGCGAGGGGCTCACTACTGTGGCACACCGACTGAAAGTGGCAATTTATTTTATTCCATTTCCGGGGGATTTTTTTTTCTAGTGATGCACAATAAAAATAAGCAAGAGGTGGTGCTTTTTAAATGAGAAAGACAATCAAAAATAATCACAAATCGTTTCTTCAGAGAGGGTTCTGGTCAAATCTAAAGCAGGATTCAGGTCAAATCCTGAACAGGAATTTGGTCGAATCCTTAGCGGAATTCTGGTCGAATCTTGAAAAGCATTCTACTGGAATCCTGACCAGGATTCTGTTGAGTTCTGAACATGAGTCTGGTCGAATTCTGAACAGAAATACTGGTCGAATCCTGAGCAGGATTCTGGTCGAATCCTAAACAGGATTCTGTTGGAATCCTGACCAGGATTCTGTTGGAATCCTGAACAGGATTCCGGTCGAATCCTGCGCAAGATTCATGTGGAATCTTGAGCAGGATTCTTGTGGAATCCTGAGCAGGATTCTGGTCAATTCCTGAGCAGGATTCTGGTTGAATCCTGAGCAGGATTCTGGTCGCATCCTGAACAGAATTCTGATCAAATCCTGAGCAGGATTCTGGTCGAATCCTGAGCAGTATTCTGGTAGAATCCTGAGCAGGATTCTGGTCGAATCCTAAGCACGATTCTGGTCGAATCCTGAGCAGGATTCTGGTCGAATCCTGAGCAGGATTCTGGTCGAATCCTGAGCAGGATTCTGGTCGAATCCTGAGCGGAATTCTGGTCGAATCTTGAACAGCATTCTATTGGAATCCTGACCAGGATTCTGTTGAGTTCTGAACATGAGTCTGGTTGAATTCTGAACAGAAATACTGGTCGAATCCTGAACAGGATTCTTGTCGAACCCTAAGCAGGATTGTGGTCGAATCCTGGGCAGGATTCTGGTCTAATCCTGAGCAGGATTCTGGTCTAATCCTGAGCAGGATTCTGTTGGAGCAGGATTCCGGTCGAATCCTGAGCAGGATTCTTGTGGAATCTTGAGAAGGATTCTTGTGGAATCCTGAGCAGGATTCTGGTGGATTCCTGAGCAGGATTCTGGTCGCATCCTGAGCAGAATTCTGGTCGAATCCTGAGCAGGATTCTGGTCGAATCCTGAGCAAGATTCTGGTCGAATCCTAAGCATGATTCTGGTTGAATCCTGAGCAGGATTCTGGTCGAATCCTGAGCAGAATTCTGGTCGAATCCTGAGCAGAATTCTGGTCGAATTCTGAGCAGGATTCTGGTCGAATCCTGAGCAGGATTGTGGTCGAATCCTGGGCAGGATTCTGGTCGAATCCTGAGCAGGATTCTGGTCGAATCCTGAGCAGGATTCTGGTCGAATCCTAAACAGGATTCTGTTGGAATCCTGACCAGGATTCTGTTGGAATCCTGAACAGAATTCCGGTCGAATCCTGCGCAAGATTCATGTGGAATCTTGAGCAGGATTCTTGTGAAATCCTGAGCAGGATTCTGGTCAATTCCTGAGCAGGATTCTGGTTGAATCCTGAGCAGGATTCTGGTCGCATCCTGAACAGAATTCTGATCAAATCCTGAACAGGATTCTGGTCGAATCCTGAGCAGTATTCTGGTAGAATCCTGAGCAGGATTCTGGTCGAATCCTAAGCACGATTCTGGTCGAATCCTGAGCAGGATTCTGATCGAATCCTGAGCAGGATTCTGGTCGAATCCTGAGCAGGATTCTGGTCGAATCCTGAGCAGGATTCTGGTCGAATCCTGAGCAGGATTCTGGTCGAATCCTGAGCAGGATTCTGGTCGAATCCTGAGCAGGATTCTGGTCGAATCCTGAGCAGGATTCTGGTCGAATCCTGAGCAGGATTCTGGTCGAATCCTGAGCAGGATTCTGGTCGAATCCTGAGCAGGATTCTGGTCGAATCCTGAGCAGGATTCTGGTCGAATCCTGAGCAGGATTCTGGTCGAATCCTGAGCAGGATTCTGGTCGAATCCTGAGCAGGATTCTGGTCGAATCCTGAGCAGGATTCTGGTCGAATCCTGAGCAGGATTCTGGTCGAATCCTGAGCAGGATTCTGGTCGAATCCTGAGCAGGATTCTGGTCGAATCCTGAGCAGGATTCTGGTCGAATCCTGAGCAGGATTCTGGTCGAATCCTGAGCAGGATTCTGGTCGAATCCTGAGCAGGATTCTGGTCGAATCCTGAGCAGGATTCTGGTCGAATCCTGAGCAGGATTCTGGTCGAATCCTAAACAGGATTCTGTTGGAATCCTGACCAGGATTCTGTTGGAATCCTGACCAGGATTCTGTTGGAATCCTGAACAGGATTCCGGTCGAATCCTGCGCAAGATTCATGTGGAATCTTGAGCAGGATTCTTGTGGAATTCTGAGCAGGATTCTGGTCAATTCCTGAGCAGGATTCTGGTTGAATCCTGAGCAGGATTCCGGTCGCATCCTGAACAGAATTCTGATCAAATCCTGAGTAGGATTCTGGTCGAATCCTGAGCAGTATTCTGGTAGAATCCTGAGCAGGATTCTGGTCGAATCCTAAGCACGATTCTGGTCGAATCCTGAGCAGGATTCTGGTCGAATCCTGAGCAGGATTCTGGTCGAATCCTGAGCAGGATTCTGGTCGAATCCTGAGCAGGATTCTGGTCGAATCCTGAGCAGGATTCTGGTCGAATCCTGAGCAGGATTCTGGTCGAATCCTGAGCGGAATTCTGGTCGAATCTTGAACAGCATTCTATTGGAATCCTGACCAGGATTCTGTTGAGTTCTGAACATGAGTCTGGTTGAATTCTGAACAGAAATATTGGTCGAATCCTGAACAGGATTCTTGTCGAACCCTAAGCAGGATTGTGGTCGAATCCTGGGCAGGATTCTGGTCTAATCCTGAGCAGGATTCTGGTCTTATCCTGAGCAGGATTCTGTTGGAGCAGGATTCCGGTCGAATCCTGAGCAGGATTCTTGTGGAATCTTGAGAAGGATTCTTGTGGATTCCTGAGCAGGATTCTGGTTGCATCCTGAGCAGAATTCTGGTCGAATCCTGAGCAGGATTCTGGTCGAATCCTGAGTAAGATTCTGGTAGAACCCTGAGCAGGATTCTGGTCGAATCCTAAGCACGATTCTGGTTGAATCCTGAGCAGGATTCTGGTCGAATCCTGAGCAGAATTCTGGTCGAATCCTGAGCAGAATTCTGGTCGAATTCTGAGCAGGATTCTGGTCGAATCCTGAGCAGGATTGTGGTCGAATCCTGGGCAGGATTCTGGTCGAATCCTGAGCAGGATTCTGGTCGAATCCTGAGCAGGATTCTGGTCGAATCCTGAGCAGGATTCTGGTCGAATCCTGAGCAGGATTCTGGTCGAATCCTGAGCAGGATTCTGGTCGAATCCTGAGCAGGATTCTGGTCGAATCCTAAACAGGATTCTGTTGGAATCCTGAACAGAATTCCGGTCGAATCCTGCGCAAGATTCATGTGGAATCTTGAGCAGGATTCTTGTGAAATCCTGAGCAGGATTCTGGTCAAATCCTGAGCAGGATTCTGGTCAATTCCTGAGCAGGATTCTGGTTGAATCCTGAGCAGGATTCTGGTCGCATCCTGAACAGAATTCTGATCAAATCCTGAGCAGGATTCTGGTAGAATCCTGAGCAGGATTCTGGTCGAATCCTAAGCACGATTCTGGTCGAATCCTGAGCACGATTCTGGTCGAATCCTGAGAAGGATTCTGATCGAATCCTGAGCAGGATTCTGGTCGAATCCTGAGCAGGATTCTGGTCGAATCCTGAGCAGGATTCTGGTCGAATCCTGAGCAGGATTCTGATCGAATCCTGAGCAGGATTCTGGTCGAATCCTGAGCAGGATTCTGGTCGAATCCTGAGCAGGATTCTGGTCGAATCCTGAGCAGGATTCTGGTCGAATCCTGAGCAGGATTCTGGTCGAATCCTGAGCAGGATTCTGGTCGAATCCTGAGCAGGATTCTGGTCGAATCCTGAGCAGGATTCTGGTCGAATCCTGAGCAGGATTCTGGTCGAATCCTGAGCAGGATTCTGGTCGAATCCTGAGCAGGATTCTGGTCGAATCCTGAGCAGGATTCTGGTCGAATCCTGAGCAGGATTCTGGTCGAATCCTGAGCAGGATTCTGGTCGAATCCTGAGCAGGATTCTGGTCGAATCCTGAGCAGGATTCTGGTCGAATCCTGAGCAGGATTCTGGTCGAATCCTGAGCAGGATTCTGGTCGAATCCTGAGCAGGATTCTGGTCGAATCCTGAGCAGGATTCTGGTCGAATCCTGAGCAGGATTCTGGTCGAATCCTGAGCAGGATTCTGGTCGAATCCTGAGCAGGATTCTGGTCGAATCCTGAGCAGGATTCTGGTCGAATCCTGAGCAGGATTCTGGTCGAATCCTGAGCAGGATTCTGGTCGAATCCTGAGCAGGATTCTGGTCGAATCCTGAGCAGGATTCTGGTCGAATCCTGAGCAGGATTCTGGTCGAATCCTGAGCAGGATTCTGGTCGAATCCTGAGCAGGATTCTGGTCGAATCCTGAGCAGGATTCTGGTCGAATCCTGAGCAGGATTCTGGTCGAATCCTGAGCAGGATTCTGGTCGAATCCTGAGCAGGATTTTGATCGAATCCTGAACAGGATTCTGATCGAATCCTGAGCAGGATTCTGATCGAATCCTGAGCAGGATTCTGATCGAATCCTGAGCAGGATTCTGATCGAATCCTGAGCAGGATTCTGATCGAATCCTGAGCAGGATTCTGATCGAATCCTGAGCAGGATTCTGATCGAATCCTGAGCAGGATTCTGATCAAATCCTGAGCAGGATTCTGATCGAATCCTGAGCAGGATTCTGATCGAATCCTGAGCAGGATTCTGATCGAATCCTGAGCAGGATTCTGATCGAATCCTGAGCAGGATTCTGATCCAATCCTGAGCAGGATTCTGATCGAATCCTGAGCAGGATTCTGATCGAATCCTGAGCAGGATTCTGATCGAATCCTGAGCAGGATTCTGATCGAATCCTGAGCAGGATTCTGATCGAATCCTGAGCAGGGTTCTGATCGAATCCTGAGCAGGATTCTGATCCAATCCTGAGCAGGATTCTGATCGAATCCTGAGCAGGATTCTGATCGAATCCTGAGCAGGATTCTGGTCGAATCCTGAACAGGATTCTGTTGGAATCCTGACCAGGATTCTGTTGGAATCCTGACCAGGATTCTGTTGGAATCCTGACCAGGATTCTGTTGGAATCCTGACCAGGATTCTGTTGGAATCCTGACCAGGATTCTGTTGGAATCCTGACCAGGATTCTGTTGGAATCCTGACCAGGATTCTGTTGGAATCCTGACCAGGATTCTGTTGGAATCCTGACCAGGATTCTGTTGGAATCCTGACCAGGATTCTGTTGGAATCCTGACCAGGATTCTGTTGGAATCCTGACCAGGATTCTGTTGGAATCCTGACCAGGATTCTGTCGGAATCCTGACCAGGATTCTGTCGGAATCCTGACCAGGATTCTGTCGGAATCCTGACCAGGATTCTGTCGGAATCCTGACCAGGATTCTGTCGGAATCCTGACCAGGATTCTGTCGGAATCCTGACCAGGATTCTGTCGGAATCCTGACCAGGATTCTGTCGGAATCCTGACCAGGATTCTGTCGGAATCCTGACCAGGATTCTGTCGGAATCCTGACCAGGATTCTGTCGGAATCCTGACCAGGATTCTGTCGGAATCCTGACCAGGATTCTGTCGGAATCCTGACCAGGATTCTGTCGGAATCCTGACCAGGATTCTGTCGGAATCCTGACCAGGATTCTGTCGGAATCCTGACCAGGATTCTGTCGGAATCCTGACCAGGATTCTGTCGGAATCCTGACCAGGATTCTGTCGGAATCCTGACCAGGATTCTGTCGGAATCCTGACCAGGATTCTGTCGGAATCCTGACCAGGATTCTGTCGGAATCCTGACCAGGATTCTGTCGGAATCCTGACCAGGATTCTGTCGGAATCCTGACCAGGATTCTGTCGGAATCCTGACCAGGATTCTGTCGGAATCCTGACCAGGATTCTGTCGGATTCCTGACCAGGATTCTGTCGGAATCCTGACCAGGATTCTGTCGGAATCCTGACCAGGATTCTGTCGGAATCCTGACCAGGATTCTGTCGGAATCCTGACCAGGATTCTGTCGGAATCCTGACCAGGATTCTGTCGGAATCCTGACCAGGATTCTGTCGGAATCCTGACCAGGATTCTGTCGGAATCCTGACCAGGATTCTGTCGGAATCCTGACCAGGATTCTGTCGGAATCCTGACCAGGATTCTGTCGGATTCCTGACCAGGATTCTGTCGGAATCCTGACCAGGATTCTGTCGGAATCCTGACCAGGATTCTGTCGGAATCCTGACCAGGATTCTGTCGGAATCCTGACCAGGATTCTGTCGGAATCCTGACCAGGATTCTGTCGGAATCCTGACCAGGATTCTGTCGGAATCCTGACCAGGATTCTGTTGGAATCCTGAGCAGGATTCTGTCGGAATCCTGAGCAGGATTCTGTCGGAATCCTGACCAGGATTCTGTCGGAATCCTGACCAGGATTCTGTCGGAATCCTGACCAGGATTCTGTCGGAATCCTGACCAGGATTCTGTCGGAATCCTGACCAGGATTCTGTCGGAATCCTGACCAGGATTCTGTCGGAATCCTGACCAGGATTCTGTCGGAATCCTGACCAGGATTCTGTCGGAATCCTGACCAGGATTCTGTCGGAATCCTGACCAGGATTCTGTCGGAATCCTGACCAGGATTCTGTCGGAATCCTGACCAGGATTCTGTCGGAATCCTGACCAGGATTCTGTCGGAATCCTGACCAGGATTCTGTCGGAATCCTGACCAGGATTCTGTCGGAATCCTGACCAGGATTCTGTCGGAATCCTGACCAGGATTCTGTCGGAATCCTGACCAGGATTCTGTTGGAATCCTGAGCTGGATTCTGTCGGAATCCTGACCAGGATTCTGTCGGAATCCTGACCAGGATTCTGTCGGAATCCTGACCAGGATTCTGTCGGAATCCTGACCAGGATTCTGTCGGAATCCTGACCAGGATTCTGTCGGAATCCTGACCAGGATTCTGTCGGAATCCTGACCAGGATTCTGTCGGAATCCTGACCAGGATTCTGTCGGAATCCTGACCAGGATTCTGTCGGAATCCTGACCAGGATTCTGTCGGAATCCTGACCAGGATTCTGTCGGAATCCTGACCAGGATTCTGTCGGAATCCTGACCAGGATTCCGTCGGAATCCTGACCAGGATTCTGTCGGAATCCTGACCAGGATTCTGTCGGAATCCTGACCAGGATTCTGTCGGAATCCTGACCAGGATTCTGTCGGAATCCTGACCTGGATTCTGTCGGAATCCTGACCAGGATTCTGTCGGAATCCTGACCAGGATTCTGTCGGAATCCTGACCAGGATTCTGTCGGAATCCTGACCAGGATTCTGTCGGAATCCTGACCAGGATTCTGTCGGAATCCTGACCAGGATTCTGTCGGAATCCTGACCAGGATTCTGTCGGAATCCTGACCAGGAGACTATCGGCTGCCTGACCAGGATTCTGTCGGAACCCTGACCAGGAATCTGTCGGAATCCTGACCAGGGTTCTGATTGATTTTGATTCGGGATAATCTGAAGTTCTGATATAGAGGAATATTGGGAAATTCCTTTATCAATTCCTCATTATTTTTACAGTGTCCCATCAGGTATAGCCTCCAGGAATCTCAACTTGTTCCCATTTTTCCCATTTCCCCACAAACTGCACTCTCACAGCAAAAGAAGAATGAGCACACTAAATAAGAGCTTTTCCAAACAAGATTTTCAACCCTCAGCCTCGCCTCTTCCCAGGCGGTAGTGGTGGAGTCGGCAAAGAATTAGGAGATTCTCTCCAGAAGGAAGAAAGAAAAAAAGCAAAAAAAAAAGAAAAATAAACGAATACGAAAACGGAAGTGGTCACGCCAAACCAGAATGCGCTTCTGCTGCTGCCTGCACGGCATCGGAGCGACGAGCAAGCCGCAAAAGTTCAAACCAAGGGCCATTATTTTTCAATTTTATTTTCAACCAGTGGGAAAACTTTCCCAAGCCTTTGCTCGGGAGGTGCTGGCTGTGGAGTATGGGAAGGAATGACTTTTCTGAGAAAAGTAGATGACGGATTTTTTTGTAGGGAATGTGTTTGTTCAAAATATTGACAAAGAATTTTCAGTATGGAGGAATATCTGGTAAATTTCTATTAAAACTTTGTGGAAAATTCATTGTAGAAATTTCGGTAAGTTATCTGTAGAACTTGATTTATTCTGAATTATTATTTATGATGAAATTTCTAAGAATGTTTCTGGCGAAATTTATAATTCAACTTTTGAAGTTTTTGTTGAATTAAAAAAAAAAATATTGTCAACTTTATGTAGTTGTTCTTTGGTGATATGTAAAATTCATGGCGGAATCTTTGGAAAAAATTTTACTGAAATTTGTCATAACATTGCTCGAACTTCAAATAATATTTAAACCGTTGTTAACATTTCTGGTATTTTTTTTTTTGTTATTTTTTGAAAAACAAAATCCGTTGCGTTTCGATAATGATTTCGGTGGAGATTTTGGAGAAATTACTAGCGAAATGTCTACTGTGATTTCTGAGGATTTTAAGAAAAAAAAAATTTTGTGAAAGCAAAATGTACAAAAATTTTCTGGAATAAAGCATTTTATATCAATATCACATTTTTCTTCCCAAGGGTGTTGAGAGGAGTGGTAGCAGTGCATACACAAGTTTAATTTTTTGTTTTTTTTTATTCCCCTCGCTACAGCTTTTCGGTGGTTGGTTCCTGGTGTGCCCGTCGTCGTGATCGTCGTCATCTTGTTTTCCCGCTTTTGGCACTGTTCCTCCTAGAAATGTACTTTTGGGCCAGTTTTTCTTGGTGAACGGAAATTTTTCGGAATGGAAACGGAGAAGTTTTGCGGGATTTGATTCCCGGTTGCTTTGCCAAACCCAGGCCCAAGCCCAAGCTACAACTAACTGGGCGAGTACTTCTGCTTATTGCCCCCTCTCTCTGCTGGTGTACGATTGTGTGATACTGAAATGATAAAATTGCAAGTTTTAAATTGGATTTGGGAGTAAAATAAATAGTAGTTTTGGGTAGCCCCCAGAGGGGACGATTTTTCCGGGAGTTGTTTGCGAAGCTTGAATGAGATTAACTGGTATCAAGTTTTGAATTAAATTGTGGATTTTCTAGATGTGATAATGCTATAACCACAGCGGTGAGCCAAGCCTCTTAATTTTTATTATTTATTTGTTTTTATTTTGGAAACATGGTTAAATGTAGTTGACGAACATGTTTTTGGTGCGCGTTTGTTGATGTTAATAAGTCAACAAATCAAAATTGAAACACATTTCTCTTAAAGGGATGTACTTGGGGAGGAATGAACTATTTTCCTTAATTTATTAAAACAGCTTGGAACAGATATTTCCTTTTATAGGACCAAAAAAATAGAAAAAAAAATCTTCCTGGATTCATTTAGGCGGCTGTGCTCATCCCAGTCAACACACGATCGCATATGATGTTGCATAGGATGCAAAAGTGGAGGCGATATACGTACACTTTACACGCGGCTAAATGGAAGCATGTACACATATGGCCTCCGCTTTAGCATCCTATTCAACATCATATAAGACTTTGTGTTTGCTGGGATAGTCTTCTTGTACCAACCGGATGGTTAGCAAACACCTGCTTTGCAGGGTTGTTGTCCGGCATTCTTGCAACATGCCCTGCCCACCGTATCCGTCCAGTTTTAGCCACTTTCAGGATGTCGGGTTCACCGTAGAGTACTTCTCCGCCACACACCGTTCTCCAGCACGCCGCCGAAGATCGTCCTTAGCACCCGTCGCTCGAAAACTCCGAGTGCTTGTAGGTCCTTCTCGAGCATCGTCGATGTCTCGTGTCCGTAGAGAACCACCGTTCTTATTAGCGTCTTGTACATGGTACATTTGGTGCGGGGGTGAATCTTTTATGACCGCAGTTTTTCTCTGGGGCCCGTAGTAGGCACGGCTTCCACTGATGATGCGCCTTCGTATTTCACGGCTCACGTTATTGTCAGCCGTTAGCAAGGAACCGAGGTAGACGAATTCTTCTACCACCTCGCAAGTATCCCCGTCTATCGTAACATCGCTGCCAAGCAGAGATGCCAGATATACAGATTTTTCTGTATTATACAGATTTTTGACCTTCTATACAGACCAGATACAGAGTACAGAAAAATACAGATTTTAAAATGTGATACAGATTCTCCAGAATGCATAAAATTTGAAGTTATTTACTATAAATTTAATGAAAACTTTATAAGTTGCTGCTTAAGCTTTAAGGAATTTATGAAAATTTGTTCATTTTCATACATGTTTTAGTAAGATAAATACCAGTCAAAAATTGAAACCATCAAAAAGTAGTGCTTTTTTGTTAATTTCTATTGAAATCTAGGACTTTCGGTGTCTGCAACACCCTCAAATACGGCGATACAGAAAAATCTGTATTGTTACAGATTTTTGATAAAATAATCTGGCATCTCTGGTCATGGGTTCGAACCCAGACCCGGCACTTGCAATTTTTCGTCAGTTGCTCTTCCCCCTGAGAGTAGCTGACACCTGACCCTCTTCTGAGTATATGCTCAAACGGAAGAAACAAGAGACACACATCAACATCCTCGTGCTCATCATTCTACCCACGGACAGGGTAGAACAGTGACACCAACGCAAAGGCAACCAGTTTGATATAGTAGATTAAGAATAGAAGAATTTAGACGCTGTATAAAGTGTAAGTGCAGCTGCCAATTGGAATCACTCACGGAGTGCCCTAGTGGACAAAACGAGCTGTCAATTAGGGTAAGTGGTTGAAGAATAAAAAAACACCGCCTGGAATTTCTGGAGGAATCTCTTAGAAAACTTTCCAAGGATTTCTTCAGAAATTTCCACACAAATACTTTCAGAAACTTTTCCAGAAATTCGCATATTCATTCAGAATCTCTTCTAGAGTTTTTTTCTGAGATTACTGAACGAAATCTTCCAGAAGAGATTTCTTCAGAAAATCTGCTAGGCTTTCAGAAATTAAAAAATTTCTCATGGATTGCTGCAGAAATTCATCCATGTTGTTTCAAAAATTTCTTCAGAAATTTCTGCAACGATTTCTTTACAAAACTTATATTTCCTTCCACTTTTCTTCCGAAGTTCTTCAGAATTACCTCCAATTAATCTTCCACTGGTACATCTAAATATTTTCAGGTATATATGCACGTATTATTCAAGAAATGCTGCAGACATTTTTTCCAGAGAATCTATCACTAAATCATTCTGAAACTCCTCGAAAAATTATCCAAATATTTTCATAGAAATTTTCTCTGGAAATTTGTGGGGGAATTCCGTTAAATATTATTCCAGAAAATATCCTATGGATTGCTTGAGCAACCTCTTCAGGGATTTTTTCAAAAATGCCTCTAGTAGAAAATCGTTTATTTAATTCTAATTTTCTTCAAATCCTTCCGAATTTTCTCAGTCAGTTATGTATGATTTTTGTAAGAAAATTCTCCAGAGATTTCTTCAAAAATCTCTCATTGGATGCTTTTGTGAAATCTTCCACGGATGCATTCAAAAATTCCGGCAGCGAATTCTTCAGCAGTTCCCGCGCGTTTTTTTTTAATAAATTTTTACAGTTCTTACTTACGCTAGATTTTTTTCCATGAAATGATTTACTAAATCATCCTTAAAAAAATATCCACAATTTTTTCAGCAACGCTTCCAGCGGTTTCTTAAGAAAACACTCCAGAAATTTCCCGAAAATTTTTTTTCTCCAGCAGGGAGTCTTGCAAAAAATACTCCTCTAATTATTTGAGGCACCTCTTCAGGGATCTGCTTCTAGTGCTTTCTTCAGAAGTGTCCAAGGATTCCTTCCGAAATGACTCCATATCCTCCCCAAAATTTTATACAGAATAATTTAACAATTTCTTAAGTGATTGTTTTCATCACAAATTCCGTCAGAGATTTATCCAGGAATTCCCCTGCATTGATTTACTCATAAATTCCAACATGGATGCTTCCCAAAATTTCTACCGGGATGTTTCTCGAGAAATTTTTCAAGGATTTCTTCATAGCATCTTTTTTTTCAGATTTTTTTTTGCAAAAATTATACCACAGATTTTTGCACTGTTTTTTTTTTTCAGTAATAGCAGCCTGAATTACACTAAATGATCCAAAGTTTCTCTAAGAAATGTTTCCAAGCATTTCTTAAGAAAACCATCCAGAGATTTTTCTAATAATTTCTCAAAAGTGTTTTTTAAAAACCCGGATTGATCCACCTAGTGGTGATAGTGCCTTTCTCGTCGAATATGTACTCATGACGTTTCCGTTGACGTGAACTGAAATGTTCCTGAATCATGAGAATACTTTACTTAAAATTTTATCAGAGCCATCATTGAATTGACTTAAAACTTATTGATGGCACATATTCCGACGTTATGTTCAACGTATAGGCAGAACTGAAAAATATCAGACCTCTCAGTTGACAGCTTGACCTCCTTCACTATCACTGGAGGCCGATCAAGACCAAGACGATACAACTTTTTCACAAACACAGATACCTTAACGATTTTCGACAAAGTATTTTCTACACACTTCTACACACGCTATATTTTATTATCATTGGCTACAAGATGTATGTAAAATTTGACTAAAACATGCAAGTAACTGAAATTTTTCATACTGAATCCCATTCAACTTTCAACCACATTACAGTGCGTGAGGGAGCAACCAGTCGCACAAAAATTTTACGCAGTCATTTTAGACGCGAAAGAGAATTTAAAAAGTTTGTTCGGAGTTATTACGATTGAATTTTAATTTTCCCATACAACGTTGACCCATCCTTCTGCATTATTACACCTCAGGAATCTGAAATGGTGTGATTGGATAAGATCGTCTTAGTTTTGTCAAGATATCTATCGCTTGCTTTAATTTTTCTCACTTTTGAATTCCGACGAAGCACCCAACGCTAGTTTTGGAATACTACCGGTAGTTTCCTATGTGGTCTGAGACTATTTTCTTGCTTATCGTTCATCAGGTTATCGGAAAATCCGCGATTTGACGTATCGCATGCATGGGTTTGGTTCGCTTTTATATTTGGCCACTTCCGGAACACTCGGAACCGGTTTCGGAACACCATCGGTTGTCCCAAAAATGATCTGAAACTATTTTCTTGCTAACCGTTTATTAGGTTACCTAAGGAGCCGCGATTTGATGTGTCGCATGCATGTGTTTGGTTTACTTAAATATTTGGCGGTGGAGCGGGCCTGGTTTGATGGTTAGAACACAAGACTATCATGCCAAGGGCCTGGGATCGAAGCCCACTCCCGACATATTCACAAAACGTAGGTTCTTCCTTCGGAAGGGAAGGGTCCCGAGATGAACTAGCTTCGAGTTAAAAATCTCGTTAATAAAGACAAAAAAATAATATTTGTCCACTTCCGGAGGGAACCCGGAACCGGTTCCGGAACACTTCCGGTTGTCTCAAATATGGTCTAAAACTATTTTTTACTAACCATTCATCAGGTCGCCTAAGGAGCCGCGATTTGAAGTGTCGCATGAATGGGTTCGGTTCACTTTTATATTTGGCCACATCTGGCGGGACATACGGAACCGGTTCCGGAACACTACCGGTAGAATCTTAGGTTGTCTGAGACTATTTTCTTGCTTATCATTCATCAAGTTATTGAAAAAGCCGCGACTTGATGTGTCGCATGCCTGGGTTTGCTTCAGTGTTATATTTGGCCACTTTCGGCGGGATCTCCGGAACCGGTTTTGGAACACCGGTAGTTTCTTATGTGATCTGAGACCATTTCCTTGCTAACCGTTCATCAGGTTATCGCAAAGGGCGCGCTTTGACGTGTCGCTTGCATGGGTTTGTTTCATTTTTATATTTTTCCACTTCCGGCGGGACGCCCGGAACCGGTTCAGGAACACTACCGGTTCAGATATGATCTGAGACTATTTTCCTGTTAACCGTTCATCAGGTTATTGAAAAAGCTGCGATTTGATGAGTCGCATGTATGGGTTTGGTTAACTTTTATATTTGGCCACTTCTGGTGGGACCTTCGGAACCGGTTCCGGAACATTACCGGCTCAGATATGGTCTGAGACTATTTTCTTGCTTACCGTTCATCATACTATCGAAAATGCCGTGGTTTGATGTGTCGCATGCGTGGGTATGTTGCATTTTCATATCTAGCCCCTTCTTGGGGTACCGATCCGGAACGCCTAAACGGCCATAATTCCGGAACGGCTGGACCGATCCGAACCATTTTCAATAGCAAACAATGGGACCAGATTCCGCGTCGAATGAACCGTCGGTCGTTAAAATCGGTTGAGATTTACTGCCGAAAAGTGACGTGAGTTCGTTTGTACACATACACACACACAGACATCACCTCAATTCGTCGAGCTGAGTTGATTGGTATATGTGACTCGAATCTCCGGGCGTCCTATCAAAAAGTCATTTTTGGAGTGAACATATAGCCTTTCCAGTACACTTAGTGTACGAGAAAGGCAAAAATGTTGCGGAGAATATTCTACGAATTTCTCTTTGAATTTCTTTAGAACTTCTTCCATAGTTTCTTTCAAAATTTTAATACGGATTTATTTAAAAATGTCCTCCAATTTCTTTCAGGAAAGTTTTCAGGGATATTTGTGAAAAATATCAAGAAGTCCTTTGGAAAATGTCCTATTGGTTCTTTCGTAAACTCCCATGAATATTTCTCATGATATTTCTCTAGAAATCCCTTCAAGGATTCTTCAAAAAAATCGTAAACGGATTCCATTCAAAAACACTCCTAGCACTCCTTCCAAAAAATCCTTTTAACAGTTCCTTATAAGGTCCAAAAAAGTTTCGTTGTGAAATTCTTTAATGGTTTCATTACGAAAACCCGCCAGAAGATCCATTCTGGAATTTCAATCAGAAATTTGTTCCTATAAGTTTGTTTTGAAATTTCTCGAGAAATTTATTAAACGAATCCTTTAGAAAATCTCCCTTCCATGAATTCTTACAGAAATTATTGAATGCAGTTCCTTCCCAAAATCGTTCAGGTTTTTTTTTTCAGAAATTCTCCCATTTGGATGGAGGGGGGGTGTTTGATGAATATTCAACCTAGTGGTCAAATGAGTTCGTACTTATGACAGGTAGTTTCCCAGGATATTCAGACAGAGCCGAGTGGGTTTTAGAGGAGTTTCAGGGCAGGTCTCCTGAGGGATTAAAGGATTTAAAGAAGAAATTTAAGAGAGATAAAGGGACGCGGAAGGGACGTGTTTAGGAGACTCCGAAGAGAAGGAGGATGACCGAAAGGAGGAGGGGGTTTCAAAGGGCCTAAGATTAAGCTGGGAAGTGACCTAAGAGACATTAAAAAGGGAAAGAGTAGAAAAGGGGGTGTCAGTTGCCTGAATGAAGGATTTTGCAGCATAAGAATATGAGAGAGCTTCTTTTCAGAAGTATTTGTTTCATAAGCTATTACGCAGCTACTTTTGTTAGTAGGGATTTTAGGGGGTTTCAGAAGAGTTCTAGAATATGTTCTGGGAGTTTCGGGGTTTCATAGTTTGAGCGGAATTTTAGGGATATTTACGGTGGTTTCAGGGATTTTAACGGACTTTGAGGACTTTCAAGAGTTATAGAGCGTATCAAGATGATTTCAGGGATCTTTGAAGAGGTTTCAAATGATTTTGGGGGGGGGGGGGGGTTTCATGCGATTTCAGGTGTTCCGAAATGGTTTTGAAGGGGCTTCCAGGGTAATTTCGATATGGTTGGAGGAGTATTTAACCTCACGTAGCTCACGCGGTTGGCCACTACCGCCAGCCGCACGCTAATGAAGAATATAAAGATTTTTTTCAACGAGTCGTCCAAAATACAACAGCGCGATCGCTCGAGGGTTAAGGAAATTTCAGGGGTGTTTCATGAGGACTGAATGATAGCCTCCACGTAGCCCTCAGAAACCCTCACTCTCATGAAACCAAAAGAAACATTTTTGAAAGTCTCATGAAAGCTCCGTGAAACAGCTTCAAGCTCCCGGAAGTTCCCTAAAGCTCGCTGTAAATCTTTTACAAATATTTTTGTATTTCGCGTAAGATTTCTCAAACCCCAATCCCCCCTTCCCCCACACGGCAGTATATTTGCTACTCCTCTATTTCAACAGGCCTTGAATCCTTAAAAGTACTCTGCAACCGTCTACAGCAAACACACGTCCGGTCCGTATGATGAGCAGACTCGCATAGTTTTTTCGGGTTTAGATTTGTGGATTGCAAGTAACACAAGCAGCAAAACATACATGAGAAATACGAGGCAGAACCAATGGCAATAAGCCCAGTGATAAAAGGGCTCAGTATCTCGGTACCAGTGCATCTTTTAAATTTATTGCGAGTGCCCTAGTGGTCAGAGGAGCTGTAAAACCAAATTAAACAAGCTGACTTTATTGAACACGGTTCAAAAAGCTGAACTTATTTGAACTGTTGGTTACATATTTATAACACTGTATGACAAAATCAAATTTACCCAGTACTTCTTCTGCTCTCATAATGCTTTGGCAAGTAATACACCATCTGCAGAATCACGAAACCTTATCCAAAGAAAATCGACCGCATTGTATCGACATTTACATAATCCCTTGCAAAATAAGTGACGGACACCCCATGCACTGCCCACTAATTGAAGCACTTAAGCTCGATAAGAATACGTTTAAGCGTACAACAAAAGCAACCACAACAAGTCGCTCTCAATTAACCTTCTTCTCATCCGTCCGTACCCACAGAAGAAACGACACTCATGCTGTCCGACCAACAACGAACCGACTCCACACAAAATCCGACATTTCCCGTCAATCCACGCTGCGCGATCGGTAAACACTCCCAATTGCGCGCATTGTTGGTTAAACGTAAACCAATCACTCTCACCTCCTCTTTTTGGGGTGCAACCAGGCTCATAAGCATTAACCGCCTCAATTGATCGGGCGTAATTTCAGATCACCAAATTTAAGCAAGTTGGCAGCAGCAACACCAGCAGCATCAACAAAAGACCGATCGAATTTGGTCATACCACATACCACTGCTCCCGGGGTTAATTATGACTACTGAAACGGCTATTGGCGCCGACCCGATCTGACTGTGGACTGCGGACCACTTTCGATGATCGAACACAGCCCGGGGCCCATCGCTCATAATCCGTCGCGACGGCAGACGGCAGACAAACGGGGAGCTCCCGCAGTTCGGCGGTTTCGGTGCGGTAGCAGCCGGCTGCGAAAAGTGGCAGCCGAGTATCACAACATAGCCCCTCCAAGTCCTGCTTCCCTTCGTGTTGTCTCTGATCGACCTTCCTTCCACGCTGTGTCTGCTTGTTTGAGCAACGGAGATGATGAAAATTTCCCGTGCGTGAAAGATTACGATAACAAACGTGCTGTGCTATCGGCTGGTTGGAATGATCGTCGAAAGTTTATTGGTTGATCTAGGAACGAGCTAAAATTTCTTGTACGGTTTATCTTTCTTCTGCGTACAATCCGATCCCATGATTTACTCACTGTTCGGGAAAGGTTAACTCTCTTAACCAGCGAATTAATTTCCAAGAATCACGCTGATGGAATGGCTGTTCTATCCACTTTTTCTACATTATGCTCTGCTCTGCGCTGTACTGGAATCCTTACCAGGATTCTGTTAGAACCTTGACCAGGACTCTGATTAAATCCTGACCAGCATTCTGGTTGAATTCTTACTAAGATGCTGGAGGATTCCTGACCAAGATTTCGTTGGAATCCTGACTCAGATTCTGATTGAATCCTGACCAGGATTTTGTTGAAATCCTTCCCAGAATTTGGTGGAATCCTTACCAGGGTTTTATAGAAATACTGACCAGAATTTTGTTGAAATCCTGCCCTGCATTTTTTTGGAATCCTGTCCAGGATTTTGTTGAAATCCTGACCAGGATTGTGTTGGAATCCTAACCCAGATTCCGGTTGAATCCTGACTAGGATTCTGATTGAATCCTGACATTGATTGTGATGAAATGCTGACCAGGTTTCTATTGGAATCCTAACCAGGATTTTTTTGGAATCCCTACCAGGGTTCTGTTGGAATCCTGACTGATGAAATCCTGACTAAGATGCTGGTCGAATTCTGACCAGAATTCTGGTTGAATCCTGACCAGGAATCTGTTTTTATCCTGTTCATGATTTTGTTGAAACCCAGACCATGATTTTGTTGGAATCCTGACCCAGATTCTGATAGAATCCTGACCATTGAATTTGGTGGAATCCTGACCAGGGTTTTATTGAAATATGGACCAGGATTTTGTTGAAATCCTGCTCAGCATTATTTTTGGAATCCTGTCCAGGATTTTGTTGAAATCCTGACCCAGATTCTGGTTAAAACCTGACCAGGATTCTGATTGAATCCTGACTATGATTCTGTTGAAATGCTGACCAGGTTTCTGTTGGACTCCTGACCAAGATTTCATTGGAATCCTGACCAGGATTCTGTTGGAACCCTGAGCAGGATTCTGTTGGAATCCTGACCAGGAATTTATTGGAATCCTGACTCAGATTCTGATTGAATCCTGACCAGAATGGTGTTGAAATCCTAACCATAGTATTGTTGAAATCCTGGGCAGTATTTTGTTGGAATCCTGCCCAGAACTTTGTTGAAATCCTGACCAGGATGCTGTTGAAATCCTACCCAGAATTCTGTTGAAATTCTGACTAAGATGCTGGTCGAATCCTAACCAGAATTCTGGTTGAATCCTGACCAGAATGCTGAAGAAATCCTGACCAGGATTTTGTTGGAATTCTGCCTAGAATTTTGTTGTAATGCTGACCAGGATTCTATTGAAATCCTGCCTGAATATTGTTGCAAAAGTATTTTGTTGGAATCCTACCAGGATTCAGTTGGAATTCTCACCAGGATTCTGGTTGAATCCTTACAAGGATTCCGTTGGAATCCTGACCAGGACTCTGATTAAATCCTGAACAGCATTCTGGTTGAATTCTTACTAAGATGCTGGTCGAATCCTAATCCAAGATTTTGGTTGAATCCTGACCAGGAATCTGTTTTTATCCTGACCAGGATTTTGTTGATATCCTGACCAAGATTTTGTTGAATTTTTGGCCATGATTTTGTTGGAATCCTGACCCATATTCTGATTGAATCCTGACCAGTATGCTGTTGAAATCCTGGCCAGGATTTTGTTGGAATTCTGAACAGGATTTTTCAGAATCCTACCCAGTATTTTGTTGAAATCCTGCCTAGGATTCTGGTTGAAATTCTGATCAGGATTTTGTTTGAATCTTGACCAGAATCCTGTAGGAATTCCGACCAGGATTCTCTTGGAATCCTGACAAGAATCCTGTTTGAATCCTTAGCAGGATTATGTTGGAATCCTGACCAAGATTCTGATTAAATCCTGACCAGGATTCCAATTGAATCCTTACTTAGATGCTTGTAGAATCTTGCCCAGGATTCTGGTCGAATCCTGACCAGGATTCTGGTCGATTCCTGACCAAGACTGTGTTCGAATCCTGACCAGGAATCTGTTTTATCCTGACCAGGATAAAAACAGATGCTCTTTCACTGCTCTTGCTCTGCTCTTGCTCTGCTCTTGCTCTGCTCTTGCTCTGCTCTTGCTCTGCTCTTGCTCTGCTCTTGCTCTGCTCTTGCTCTGCTCTTGCTCTGCTCTTGCTCTGCTCTTGCTCTGCTCTTGCTCTGCTCTTGCTCTGCTCTTGCTCTGCTCTTGCTCTGCTCTTGCTCTGCTCTTGCTCTGCTCTTGCTCTGCTCTTGCTCTGCTCTTGCTCTGCTCTTGCTCTGCTCTTGCTCTGCTCTTGCTCTGCTCTTGCTCTGCTCTTGCTCTGCTCTTGCTCTGCTCTTGCTCTGCTCTTGCTCTGCTCTTGCTCTGCTCTTGCTCTGCTCTTGCTCTGCTCTTGCTCTGCTCTTGCTCTGCTCTTGCTGATCTTGCTGATAGTGACCAAAAATTCAACATATTCTGCACTAGAACCATCATGTAGGTAATGATTTTGATCTGAATGGATCAGTTTATTATTAAATTGATTTCAAGGTTGTAAAGAAGTTTCAAGAGGGTGAGTGCCTAAGAAGGAGGATATCAGTAGGTCAGCTCCAGAAGCACGTTCTCCTTCATTTGGGAAAATTGTGCTCAAAACGAAAGAGGGTTGGTTCAGAGGCATATCAAAGTATTTCAGGGATTTTGGATCGTTTTAGAAAGTTTCAGCGAGGTTTTAATGACCTCATAGGCTTTCAGGCAGGGATGCCAGATTATTTTTTGAAAAATTTGTATCACTCTTTTCAAAAATCTGTATTTCATACAAAATTTCAGAAAAAAATCTGTATCCCATACAAAAATAAGGGGCTATTTTATTTAAACTAAAAATTATGTATTTCATGTAAAACAAAATCTGTACTGATGCTCATATGGCATCTCTGCTTTCAGGTGACCATGACGAGGGTTTCATAGGCGTTTCGAGGCGTTTCAAAGCGATGCAGGATGTTTTAGAGGGTTTATTAGGCTCTACCATGCCTCTCCCTCAAGAATCATTTCAAATTGTTTCATGATACCAGACATTTCATCTGGATTTGAATACATCTCTCGTTTCAATGCGTTTCGCGGCGTTTCACGAGGTTTTAGGGGGTGAAATTGGGGATCTCAGATGAGCTTCACGAGGAGGAGTTTCAAGGCATTTCGGGAAATTTTTAAGAAGTTTTAGGAGATTTCAGAGGCTCTCAGATGAGAAACGTTAGAAAGTGTTCCAAAAGTCTTCAGCGGGGTTTCAGGACAGTTTCAGGGTATTTTCAGGTGTTTCAAGGAGTTTTAGGGCATATTTGGAAGTTCCGAATCAAATTAGTGTTTCCGAGCGTTTCATGAGGTTTTATTACACTTTTAGGGGTCTTCATAGGCTCAGGTGAGCTTCATGAAGGTTTCAAAAAGGTTACAGAGGCATTCAAGGTGTTTCAAGGCAAGTCAGTTTCAAAAATCTTTTAGGGGGACTTGTGATTTTTAAGGGGGGAGAGGTTGTCAGGTGAGTTTCCGGGGGTTGTCGAGGTGTTTCTAGAAGTCTCAAGCCGTTGCAATGGTTTTCAGAGTATTTCAGGGAACTTCAGATGGCTTTTTAAGGCTTCATAGGCGTTTTAAGATTTTTTCTTGCATTTCAGATCGTTTCATGAGGTTTCAGGGGAGTTTTTGGCTTCACGAGGATTTCAGGGAGTTATATAGGCGTTTCAGCGTTTGATAGGTTTTCGGGGGTTTCAGAGGCTCTCAGGTATGTTTCGCGGGGATTTTAGGGGGTTAAAATAGGCGTTCCTAGGAGTCTCAAGACATTTCAATGCGTGTCAGAGCGTTTCAGGGGGTATTAGAGGGTTTCAAAATGTTTCAATACGTTTCAGTGTAGTTTGAGGGGGCTTCTGAGGCTCCTTGGTGAATTTCACTGTGTATTCAGGGTATTACAAAGGTGATTCAAAGCGTTTCAATGCATTTCAGGGCGTTGAAAAGCGTCTCAGTTTCAGAGAGGTTTTAGAGGGCTTCACAGCTTCTCAGGTGAGCTTCATGATGGTTTTAGGGGTGTTTTAGAGGCGTTTAAAGGCGTTTCAATACGTTTTCAGTTAGGTTCTAGGATAGGTTTTAGGATGCTTCAGAGACTCTCAGGCGAGCTTCACATGTTTTGGGAGTTATAGAGGCGTTTCAGACCGTTTCAAAGTGTTTGAGCGCATTTCTGATGGTTTCAGAGGGGATTAAAGGTATTTTATAGGCTCTGCCGTGGGTTTCATGGGAGTTTTTTCAATGATTTTCAAGAGTTTCAGAAGATTGTTGGAGAGCTTCAGTTGGGCTGCACGGGAATTTTGTGGAGACGAGTAATTATTTTTCAAGGCGATTCAGGAAGTTATGGGAGGTTTCAGAGGGGTCTTAAGAACTTCGGAGGCACTCAAAAAAGGTTCAAGGCGATTTCATGGGAGTTTCGGAGGCGTTTGAAGGCGTTTCAGCAGGTTTTGGAGGGGTTTTCAGGGGTTTTACAGAAAAATTGGCTATTCTCAAGGTCGGCTCCAGAGGCACGTTCTCCTCAGTTGAGCTTCAACTGCTTTCAAATGCATTTCAAATCGTTTCGGGTGGTTTCAGAATGTCTTCAAGACGTTCTAGACTGATTAGAGAATGCTTGAAGAATCTTAAACAGGCCCTGAACTCACCACTTGAGAGCGTATAGTTGCATGAGCTTGTACATGCTTGTCATGCATGTAGATCCAATAACTTGTGCTCTTGAAATTGTTTTTTGGAAATCTAAAAAAAAAAAACAAAATCAAAATTTAAGTGATGATGATGAACCTGGGCGAACCCAATTCACCACTTTTACGTTCGTATTTGGTGTGGAAGGCACGAAGATGTTCTATGTCCTGTCAAAGAAACTTCTGTTACAACGAGATGCTCTAGGGCTAGGCAGTTTACTACTTCGAGAATGTGGACTATTTCTAAAACCTGAGCCTCTGACCCAAATTTGAATAAGATTTCAATATTTTTCCCGGAAAATAAATTCGAACAGATCATACCCGTGATCTTGCACCCCTAGCTCATATGTTTTCACAATCCGGCTTCGCATTCATTATACGTACGACGGGGGCTACCGGGCGTTTCGATCCCGTGCGACCGACCAAACAGTCGTAAAACAACCGCGAAAACATGGGACCCCCACTGACTGACTGCCCGCAAGAAACTCGGTGCGCCGCGCTTTCGTAGACTTGTTCCCTGCACGCACGCACCGCGACTACCGACTTGAAGTGGCTTGGAGGTTAAATTGCGGTTCGAAATGACTGGAAGGCGCGCGCAACGATATTCAGTAGAGCTGGTGGTGGCGCAATCTAACCGAACATATGGTCCACGGATATGGGTGAAATGTGGCCCTTCCCAAGCGTCGTCAATGTGGGGGGGGTGAACGGGGCGCGTTCCCAGAGGGAGACTTTGGAAATTCGATGGGAAATTATGGGTCATTTGGGCGATTCGATTGTTGCGCACAACAAAACCCCAGGTGGAAAACGTTATGACGGTCTAATGGTAAACGATAAGTCACACCATGCGGCGGCGAATTACATACCTGGTTCCACCGGCACTGTAGGTCAGGGATCTTTGCTAGAGGATGGGCGGCGAGGTACGGATAGCCTAGGCTCGTTAAATATTGTGCGCAAGTCAAGAAGCTGGCTTAACATCTCTATCATGAGGCGGTAGCCCTCCTGCTGGGAGACGGGTTTTGAAATCGATGGATTTGGAATGTGCGACCAGATCGATTGGATAAGCATAGTTGGGTTGTTTTGACAGTTGTTTGGACTAGGGAACGTTGGATAAGCACGACTGGATAATTGATGGATGCTATTAAGCCATAGGTTTATCCACAGCAAGGTTGAAAGTAGCGAACAAGTAGTTCGAAAAATCATGAACAGGTTCAGTACTGTTGGAGAAGCAGTAAAACAAATTTCACAATAACGCTTTTTTCTAAAATTTGATTCTGAAAGCCATAAAGCTGGCCTCACAACAGCCAACAAATTCAATTTTCCTTTTTGCTACTCTTTTACCCATGCAGAAGCTAAATCCTAATTTGTCACACATCCAACGGTCTCTTATGGGTCGCCCTATCAGACCGCTGCTGATATTGATGTACCATAATAGAGAGAAGTAGAGCACTCTGAACTACCACTCCAGAGCAAAACCAAACATCATTTGGATTAGGTGGTCTTAGAGAAAAACCACGTACGTAGTAGGTACTCTTGATGCAGTGACGACGACGAAAACGATGGTGCACCTTCATCGTGTACAACTACGGTATCAAGGTTCCGTTTATTGAATAAACAGATTAGATAATTGAATAAATGTTTTGGAAAGTTTAATCCGATGTACCTGCGGGCACAATCTGCATTGTGACTTGATGGCTGGCTACTAGATGGTCGGGGTTCTGCTAAACCGAACCAAAGACCATTTTTTTAAAAATTGAGTTTTCCGAACCATTGGATGAAGAAATTGGCGATCCTCCTTCCATGTAAAAATCCAGTAATTCTAACTGCTCTTCGTGGAGTAAATTCATAATTTCTGTTTGGCGGAACATACAAAAACTAAAATTGCATCCAACCAGAGTGAACTGTAAACCATTCCATAAAATCAGCGAAATATTTCAGATTATGTACAGATGATGAACATTTTAAATTCTTTTCACCACCGTCAGCTTTCTAACTTCTAACCGACCCATAGTAACAATCTGTGAGAGAATTGAACACGTTATTAGAAATACGGGTGTTGGAGGATCCAATTATGTTTCGATGGTGCTGATCGCCATTTTTCCAAATCACATTCAGCCAGACCGAACCAAATCCCATGCATTTTAAAACCAATTTATTCTCAACAATACAAAAATCAACTGGTTTTAAATCAGAGCGTTCATGATTAACAAATATTTTAATCATGATTAATCATCGGTGATTAAAATTCAAATTTCGGTGATTATTGATTATGATTAATGATTAATTTGATTTTTGGGATGATTAATGATTATGATTAATGATTAAAATTGATTTTACCTGTGATTTTTGATTATGATTAATGATTAAAAATGGCTCATTGATTAAAAATCATGATTAATCATGATTAATCAATCACAAAAAAAAAGGAAATGATTAAAATATAATTATTGTTTAAAATATTTTTGAAGTTCCAAAAGTGAAAGGTAACTCTGTCTGGGAGATTATTGAAAAAATAATCAAGAAGAACAGCATTTGAACCAATTCAAATTGGATCATATATTTTATATGGTGAAACATTTTTGGTGATGAATGATTAATGATTGATTAATTTTTTTTTCTTATGATTATGATTACTGATTAATGATTAAATTGCGAAATCAGTGTGATTAAGATTAATGATTAATGATTAAATGAGAAATTTTGGTGATTATGATTACTGATTTTTGATTAATCTTAATCATTAATCATTAATCATGATTAAATTTATGATTAATCATTAACGCTCTGTTTTAAATACCTGCGTTATGTTGACATACGTCATACTGATAATTTTACACAGGAGCCGTCATTGAACAACAAGGCTAATTAGAATAATAAAGCTTGAAAAAAATCAAACACTTGGTTCGCTTTGGCTGATCGAAAAATGGCGTTTTCACGAAAATCATCCTTGAGAAGAATGTTTAGAACTTCATTCAGACTTAACGGCTGACCTTCAGCTAGGTAAAATGACCTAGAGGTAACGCGCTTGATTATCACTCAGATGATCCAAGTTCGATTCTCTTTCATATTTTTGAAAACTTTTTTGTACTTAGTGCACTTTGGCAGAAAATTTTCATGGTTTTCTTCGACCAACATAAATATGAAGTACACACATTGCTCCACCTTCACATCTGAGGACCTTAGGACATGCAAGGACATCATCACTCTTGTTCTGTGCCTGCACAATGCACATGCACCGCCTATGAAAAAAAAAACATGGGTTGAAAGGGCTGAACTGGGAGAGCTTCCGGCGTTCATATTTCAAACTATTTTAAGACCTCCGTGCTACCATACTATACGCGTCCTCTTTGATTCATGTAAAGGATTGTGAGTGATTTATTCTTAATCACTTAACCTAATTGTATAGCTCTATTGTCCACTGGGGCACTACGTGAGCAATTTCAATTGACTGCTGCGCTTACATTTTGTACAGCGCCTAGATTCTATTCTACTTTATCGAACTGGTTTACCTTTCTGCTGCTTTCATTTTTCTACTTTTTTTATACCTAGTAGAATGATGAGCACAAAGATGATGATGGATGGCCGTTGTTCCTTTCCAAATCCGATTGAGGGTCCATTATGAGTAGCAGTTCGCCGATGTCCAGGTATCCGAGTCCGTTTGAGCCATGGGGCTCAGAAGAGGGTCAGTGTCAGGCGCTCTCGGGGGAAGAGCAACTGACGAAAAATTGCAAGTGCCAGGGCTGGGAATCAAACCCATGACCATCCGCATATGAAGCGAACGTGTGACCAACTACGCCACGGGCCCCGATTGTGAGTGATATCGATTTCAAACTTCATGGACGATGAAAAATCGAGATTTTTTTCACCAACCGACTGGTTTTCTGTGAAACAAAGAAACACAGTCAGCCACACTGAACTATTAACCGTATTCCAATATTTTTGTTCAGCCAGAGTGAACTGAGTGCAAAGTACTGAGAAATTAAATGTAATTATATAAATGATTTCAATTAATTTTCATACATTCTTCATTTCTGATGGTTAATAAAGGCTTGTAAGTTACATGTGTGCGGAAAAGTTTCAAATAACCTTAGCTGTTGTTTATTTGTGAGTGGTTGAACTTTAACCTTAAATATCTCGGAATAAACTTTTTGGCTCTTAGTTCGGTTTAGCAGAACCCCGGCCAGATATGTTAGTTAGACAGGTTGGGAATGCTACTTTATGTTTTGATATAAAAAATTGAATAGTTTAAGAGGAAAGATAAAGGTTTCTTCTGATTTTTTGCATGTTTTCCAGTTTTACAGAAATCATTGAAAAAAAAAGTTTTAGAAAAATTTATTCTAGGAAAAGAGACACCTTGATCTTTCCTCCAAATTTGTATAGAAACAAGTTTGAAAATATTAGTCCGTTATTAATTAAAAAAAAACAGATTAATCCACCTAGTGGTGATAGTGCTTTTCTCGTCGAATATGTACTCATGATCTTTCCGTCGGCTTTAGCCACAATGTTCCTTGATAATACTTTATATAGAAAACCAACAATTTTAATAGAGCAATCATCGATTTGGGAAAATAATTGATGGTACATATTGCGATGTTATGTTCAACAGCAAAATAGAGCTGAAAAATATCAGACCTCTCAGTTGACCTAGTCGTGCATTCGGGTCAATATGACCCCATTCCATACGCTACGGCAGCGGGGTGAGCGTCAGCTAATGACCACTTCCGGCGGGACACCTGGAACCAATACCGGTTGACTCAAATATGGTTTGAGACTATGTGCTTATCACCTGTTCATCGGGTTACTTAAAAAGCCGAAAATTAATGTGATCTGAGGCTATTTTCTTGCTTACCGCTTGGCAAATTTTTGAGGAAGCCGTGATGATTTTGGTTCACTTCTATTTAATCACTCCCAATGGAACACCCGCAACTGTTTCCGAAATACTATTACAAGTTCTAGATGTGGCCTGAGACTATTTTCTTGTTGACCGTTCATCAGATTATCAAAAACGCCGCTATGGTTTGGGTCCCTTCTATATTTTACCACTTTCGGCGGGTTACTCGTCTCGTCACCAGCTCTGAAACACTACCGGTTCTCCCAAATATGATCTGAGATTATTTGCTAGTTAACCGTTTATCATGTTACTTAATAAATCATTGATATGTCGCATGTATTGGTTCTCTTTTAGATTTGACCATTTCTAGCGGGACACCCGGAATCGGTTCCGCAACACACTGATATGGGTTGCGTCTATTTTCTTGCAATTGTTGATCATGTCACCTGAAAAGACGTGATTTGAGGTATTACATGCATGGGCTTAGTTTCACTTCCGGCCTGGAACCGGTTGTGGAACACTGCCGGTAGTCTCTCAAATAGTCTGATCCTATTTGCATGCTAACGTGTATAAGGTTATCAAAAAAGCCGCGCTTTGCTGGGTCCCATGCATGGGTTTGGTTCAATTTTTATTTAGCCGCTTTTTTAGGGAAACCCTGAACTAGTTTCGGCACTACTGGCAGTCCCTAATGTGGTCTTAGCCTACTTCCTTGATAACCGGTCATCAAGTTATCGGAAAAGTCGTGATTTGATGTGACGCATGCAACATTTTTATTTACTTTCATATACGGTCACTTCCAGCGGGACACCCGGAACCGGTTCCGAAACACTACCGGTTCAGATGTGGTCTGAGGCTATTTTCATGCTAACTGTTCATCAGGTTATCGACAATGTTGCAGTTTGATGTACCGCATGCATGAAGTTCGATCACTTTTATATTTGGCCACTTTTAGTGAGAAATTCGGAACCGGTTCCACAACGCTACCGGTTCAGATATGGCCTAAGGCTTTTTTTATGCCAACCTTTCATTAGGTTATCAAAAAGTCGCGCTTTGGTATGTCGCATGCATGGATTTGATTATCTTTTATATATGGCCACTTCCGGCGGGACATCTGGAACCGGTTCCAGTACACAACCGGTTCAGATATGATCTGAAGCTGTTTACTTGTTAACTGTTCATAGGTTTATCGAAATTGCCACAATTTGATGCGTCGCATACATAGGGTTCAATCACTTTCATATTTGGCCACTTCCAGCGGGACTTCCGGAACCGGTTCCGGAACACTACCGGTTCTGATATAAACTCAGACTATTTTCTTGCCACCTCTCATTAGGTTATCATGAACGCCGCACTTTGATATGTCGCATGCATGGGTTTGGTTCACTATTACAATTAGCCACTTCCGGTGGGACACCCGGAACCGGTTCCGGAACACTACCGGTTCAGATATGGTCTGGGACTTTTTTTTTGCTGACTGTTCATCAGGTAATCGAAAATGCCGCAGTTTGATGTGTCGCATGTATGTGTTTGTTACATTTTTATGAATGACCCCTTCCAAGGATATTGGTCCGGAACACCTAAATGGCCATAACCCCGGAACAGCTGAACCGATCCGAACCATTTTCATTAGGAAACAATGGGAGCAGATTCCGCGTCGAATGAACCGTCGGTCATTAAAATCGGTTGAGGTTTACTGCCAAAAATTGATGTGATTTTTTTTGTACACATACACACATACACACACAGACACCACCACAATTCGTTGAGCTGAGTTGATTGGTATATGTGACTTGACTCTCCGGGCCTTCTATCAAATAGTCATTTTCGGAGTGAACATATAGCCTTTTCAGAACACTTAGTGTACGAGGAAGGCAAAAACACCTGGATAAAATTTTGTAAAGATTCGTAAAAACAAACGCTTGAGAAATGTGTTGAATAATTCTTGTACAAATATAGCTGAAGCAATTTCAAAATTGATTTGCCAAAAAAAAAATCCTGCAAGAATTTCTGATAAACGTATAGAGAAGCCCACATGAACATTTCTGATTTAACCTCTGCATTTCGGCAGGAATCTCTGGATCGATTCCTGACTGGATTCAAAGCTAGAAAATATGCAAGAATCAGAGGAGGAATTTTCGAAAACAATGCTACGAATAATTGATGACAGAATACTAGGACTACATTTTGAATTTTGAATTTTAAAATCTTTTGCGAAATTTGTGGAGGATTTTCTAAAGAAATCCGTGTATTTTTCTGTAGGAATGATTCACTAGAAGATTTTCCTATAAAAAATGCTTGGAAAAATTATTAAAACCCACTTAAGGAAATTTAATAAAGAAGGAGGAGTTCCTGCTGTAATTTTTGAAAATAAAAATCATGCCAGCATCTTTGGAAAACTTAAAAAAAAATCCAACGATTTTATTAAGCAATTCCAACAGAAATTCCTGAATTCTTCAGTCGAATGAATTTCTGAAGTAATATCTAGAAGAATACAAGGAAGGAATTCAAGGAAGATTTTCCAAAGCAATCTTGGGAGAAATTTTTGGAGAAATTTCAAAAGAAACTTCTAATGGAACCCCTGGAATATTTTCTGGTGAAAACTTTGAAGGATTTCTTGGAAGCATTTATGTAGTAATTTCTGTAGTAAGTGTCCATGGAGTTCGTGGACAGTTTTTGGAAGAATTCTTGGGGGGTTTTTCTAAAGTTGAATAAATTTCTGGAGAAATCTCTGTTGACCTTGAGACATTGGCATTAAATATGAGAGCTATTTCGGAAGACATTAATGGAAATTTCTGAAAAAAAAAAATGCTTGAGGAAAATTTGGAGTGATCTCTGAAGGAACTTCTCAAGCAATCCGTTGAATATTTCCTAAAATAGTCCCTGAAGAAACTTTTCTTGAAATTTTTCAAGGATTATCTTAAGGATTCCGAGGAAGAATTTCTGAACGAAACTTTGGATGTTTTTTCAATGACATTCTGGAAGATTAAGGAAATGATTTTACGAAAGAATTTGTGAAGAAATCCCTGCATGAATGCCTAAAAGAATTCATGCAGGAATTTGTAAAAAACCGCTGCTGGATTTAGCAAATGTCATTTTTGAAGGAATTCCTTGATTTTTTTAGAAATTTGTGCAGATTATTCGGAAAAAAACTGAAAGGATGTGAACCTTCAGTGTAAAGGAACCGTTTGAGTAATTTCTGGTGGTAATTCTGATCAGAAAAACATGGATGATTTTTTTACCATTTCATCTAAAAGAATCTCTCTAATAAATATCTGAAAGAACTCTTGGAAGATTTTCTGAAGGAGTCTCTGGTAGAATTATGAAGGAATATTTATAGGAATCTTTCTAAGATTTTCTAAAGAAATCTTTGAATGCAATTCTAAAGAAAATCTCTATTTTTGATTTTTTCAAGAAGCTGCAAGAACAGAATCTGAAGGATTCTGTTGAAGATTTACTGAAAAAACCCACGCAAGAGCGTCTGATTGAATCAGTGGGGGAAAATTCTGAGGAAATATGTGGCAGGTTTTCTAGGGGAGTCCTCTGGAAATTCCAGAGGAATTTATGAAGAATTTTGTAGAGGAAGAAAACCCTCTGAAAAAAGTTTTAAATAAATCCTCAGAACGTTTTTGAAGGAGTTTTGGAGTATTTCTAGAGGAGAATCTGGCTCGAATATCTGATTAAGTAATACCAGGAAGAATTTCTGAATTAAACTTTGAAGTAAGTGCTAGAGGAACTATTAAAGTTTTTGTTATGGAGTCCCTGAAAAAAATCTGAAAGAATTTCTGGAAGAATCGCTGGAAGAAGTTATAAAAATACACAGAAGATTTTCTAAAAGGATTTCTGAAGGAATTCATAGAGAAAATTTAATAAATCTTTAGGATGTCCAAATGAAATACTGGAGAAATATCTAACCATATTCAAAGAAAGAAATTTTTAAAATGGTCAAGTTTTATTCTGGGTAAAGGCCCAAGGAGAGATGCATCTAAGAAGACTCTAAGAAGAAGAAAAAGGGGTATCTTGAAGGAAGAATGTCAAAGAGAATCTCAGTTTCAGAGATATTTGGTTCCCAAAAGTAGGTATCGAAGCGTTTTATAGTGAAGGTAAAAGGGTTTCGAAAAGGGAGAAAATATTAGTCTCAAGAGTGGATGAGTTATTTATCCTCCCTGTGGCCTCCAGATCCCCCACAAAACCATATGTGTCCTTCCTTAAAGCTTTTTTTTTTCTTCCTAACTTTTGTGGCATAAATCTTAAAGCCTTAAAGCTTATTTGAATGCCTCCTTGCAATTCACCTCTTCACCACAACCACTTTTCTTGAACTCTTCTAGGCACTTCCATTCTTCTTTCAGGGACGTTTTAGGGAATTCCAGGAACCTGTTAAGGTTTCGTTGGCGTTTCAATGGGGTTACAGGGCTTTGAGGGCGTTTTAGAAGAGTTGAGCCTTTAAAAGGCGTTTATTTTTTGTCCAAAATGATGTGTATAAAATAGATTTTAATGAAAATACGTCTAAGATGAACTTTTATATGTATAGAATTGATTTACGTTTGCATTTTTCTTAACTGGTTGAAGGAATCATAGTTATAAGATAAACTATACAATGCCTGCCGCACTATCAAAGTTACCCGCATTATCAAAGATACCCCGTTTTACGGTACTACAACTTCACTGGGTCAGGATCAGATTCTTAGATTAAAGCTAATTCAATAGTCAGCACAGTCTTGCCTAATAACTGCTCAAATAGGTCATTAGGACGTTTACAATTTCATATGTTAATCCTCTGATGGATACCGGGGGTCCATTTGGACCCCAGGCAACATTGCAGTAATGGCAAACAGGTTGGGTATAACATATTGACTTTATTTTTTCAATACCTTCAAACTAGACCTAGTTCTATAATTCAAGCAAAAATAAAGTTGATTTCATAGCATACTTTGATTTTTATTCCATGTCAAAGTTGAACCGGGCGATTTTGTATACCTGGGGTCCATTTGGACCCCAAATTGAATCATCTATATCTTTTGATTCTGATGTTTTAGAATATTCATGTCTTCGGCAAATTTGTTCGGTAAGTCATGTACCATCTGACGGTGAATTGGTTAATTCGATATTTCCCCACTAGATGGCGCTATTTGGTATAAACAAAGTTGCTCAGTAAGTCGAGCGCTTACAGATAATGGACCGACTGATTAAAAATTCCACCACTAGGTGGTGCTAGTAAGCATGTAAATTTTGTATCTCATATATCACTGGATCCTTATCACTTAGAAAGATGATGCTTTCGAGAAAGTTGTTGTGTTTGTCAATTACTTTCAGATAATGAGCCGTTGGATTTGAAACTCATCACAAAGAAAGATGGTGTGTTCGGCAAAGTTGTTTCATAGGTCAATAACTTACAGATGATGTGAAATTTGATTCGGAAATCCACACATAGGTGGCGCCACTGAGTATGCAAATTTTATACTTAAAATTTTCCACGGTCCTAATAACTCTCTTACCGTCTCTACTATCTTCAGCAAAGATGTTGGGTAAGTCAAGAATTTACAGATAATGGACCGTTTGATTCGAACCTCTGTCATTAGATGACGCTAGTGAGCATACAAATTTTGAACCATTTTCACATCAGGATTCAGATTATTTAGTAAAATTGAAGATTCTGCGTATAAGTTGCAAGAACTTATAAATGATGAGTCGTTTTACTCTGAATTTTGCTCATAGGTAGTGTCAGTGGGCATGCAATTTGTATAACTCATATAGCACAAGAGCCTGCAAGTCCCATAATCCCAGTGCATAATTTTTGCACGCACTCAGAGGTCAAGTACTAACAGTTGATGGGCCGTTTGATTCGAAATTTCACCAATAGGTGGCGCTAAAGAGCCTATATTTTTTAATCTCAGGACGCTGGTTACTTAGAAAGATGGTTTCCGCGGCAAAACTGATTGGTAAGTTAAGAGCTTACAGTTTGATGAAGCAAAATTTCATGTCTAGGCGGTGCTAGTTACAAATTTAGTTACAAATAGGTTGCAAATGATTAGCATTTCAAAAAATGTATTCAACAAGCTGTAGCTTTTTTCTCTTCAGAAAAATTTGAGCCGAGTCAAATGGTAAACAAGGACCAATTTATTAGTCATTCATTTTCAAAATTTCATTAAATTTGGTTAACTTAACCCTAAGATATAGTAGTTTATTGAACTGCAGTGAAATTAGGAAAATTTTACTAGAAACTTTTCAACTTCGCTTAAAGTTAACCAATCTCAAGCCCAAATTTGTACCAACTACAGCTAACTAGTTGGGGATCTTGCAGTCAAAATTTGGTGCACTTAATAAGAATTTATAGCTTGTTTAAAATTTTCTGGCTAATTATTAAATTTTCTGTTTTTGTAAATTTTCTACTAGCGCCACCTAATGACAGAAACTAAAACAACATTTGGTTTTCACCTTGATTTACCTTGATCTTCTTAATATTAATATTAATATAATATTAATAATATATTCCTTGAGATTTGTAAAATTTAAAGTTTGTTTTCACTTACGCGTAGTGATAGAATTTCCAATCATACGGCTGATCATGGAAAAGTCCTTGAGCAGCTGATTAACTTTGCTGATACAACAACTCTCTAAATATATGGGATAGAAATTTTGTCAGTGTTACGTCTACTTGTCTTTGACATCCAAGAAATCACAGACAAACAGATGTAATAGTAACAAAATTAAAATCTCTTATATCTCAGGGCCCTGGCTACATTGGACTTTGGTGTCTTCGGCAAAGTTAATTGGTTGGTAAAGCACTAACAGATGATAGTACAAATGATTTGGAATTCCACCGCAGGCCGGCGCTAGAGTGCTAACAAATTTCAAACTGTAGATATCTCAGGATCCTAATAATTTGGAAATATGGTGTGTTCGGCAAAATTGTGTGGTAGATGAAGAACATTCATTTTAATTATTGTTTGATTCGAGTTTCTGCCACTAGGTATCCTGAGGTATGTATATTAACCCTAAAATTGATACCTTACAGAGCTCGTCTTTGATGGAACACACTCAGCGAGGTGACGAAACTGAGGCCATGAAGGTATCCCTTTTAGGGTTAATATAAAATTTGCACGCTCAGTAGCGCCATCTATGTGTGAAATTTTCAAACAAACGGTCCATCATTAGTAAACAATTTACCTTATAAACAATTTTACCGAGGACACCAACATTCTATGTGGTCATGATCTTGATATATATGTGCTCAAATATTGAATACTTACATTCTCACTAGCGCCACCTATATATGAAATTCCGAATTAAATGGTCCAGCATCTGTAAGTCCTTCGACCAGCTCAACAACTTCACTGAAGACACCGATATTCTAATAAATCAGCATCATGCGATACAGAAGAACGAATTTGGGGTTCAAATGGACCCCAGGTTTCCGAAATGGACCATCATTTAAGGTTTCCTGTAGAGGATTTAGCAACAGAAAGGGAAACATTTTCTTATTTTTTATCAGTTTGACTTAATTGCTAGCAATTTAATAAAGTGATCACAATTCACAAATCTGCACTTTAGGACATTAAGGTGAAGATATGACGAAGCCACACCTCAAATTTTCGAGAGCACAAATCTGAAGATCCGTAAGTCGGTTTGCGCTGAAAAGTTGATCGATTGGTTGCCCGCTGATGGTGACCAATCGATCAACTTTTCAGCGCCATCTGACATTCGGTTCTTCAGATTTGTGCTCTTGAAAATTCGAGGTGTGGCTTCGTCATATCTTCACCTTAACATTTGAATCGATTCGATACTGTCTTACTAATGCGAATTCACTTTTGCTTGAAATTACCAATTTCCCATTTTAATGACAGCCTACTCAAATGGAAATACACTAATGGTGGTTAGCACATCATCTTTGCTGCAGTTGTCGGTGGCAATCCAACCTCCTCCAGCCAGTAGTGAGCGCAATTGTCGACAGGACCCTTAAACACGTTATCACCAATTTCACAGACCTGTCGTTTGAGCATGAGCTTCATCGTCCATTACCACTATGGTAGCAGGGTATAATGCGTGTTCGAAGAAGCCGGATTTTGCAATTGGCAGCCTCAACCACATTCATGATAGTCCAGCTCTACGCATAGCAGGTCATTCTCTGTTCATCGAGCCGGTTGTGAAATGCATTCACTCTCTCGGGCATCAACCGAACTCGATTATTAATTTGCATATTCAGACTGGCGACCGGAGAGATTATGTTTCTCACATGGTCACATCAGAAAGTGCAATTTCCCATTTCATCGAATCTAACGTTTGACATTCCTTTCTTGCTCTCCCCCACCAGCTCAACTCAGGACACCCCGGATAACGGAACACCCCAGCGATGTCCTGGTGCCGAAAAACGATCCGGTCACTCTGAACTGCAAGGCGGAAGGCAAACCGGAACCGGAAATCCGGTGGTTCAAGGACGGCGAGCCGGTCAAATTCACACCGAATCACGTGCTGCTTCCGTCCGGGTCGTTGTTCTTCCTGCGGACCGTGCACAGCAAGAAGGAACAGGACGGCGGGGTGTATTGGTGCGTCGCGAGCAATGCAGCCGGGACAGTGAATAGTCGGAATGCGACGCTACAGATTGCAGGTGAGGATGTTGTACATACTATCCATTTAGGTGTTAACGTATTGTTTTGAATGCAACTTTCGCATCTTTAACACAGCGATTTGAATTGCCCTAAAGTAGAAGAACCGTTAGTGCCAACGACCGTATGCCAAATGAGCTACAATTCACATCGGCGAAAAGTCGGTACAACAAGAGCGCATCGGAAACCCTCATCGAACCTGAAAAGCTTTTAACTCGACAACCAATTACTGTCACCTGAAGCGAAACGTCTCCCGTACTAACAAATTGTGACATGAAGATGTCTCTTCACTTTGCTCCATAAAAAGAAAAAAAAAACGCAGCTAATTTTCCGAAGCACCATCGATTTGCTCTGCGCACACGTCGAGCCTCGATAGTAGAAAATCCTGTAATTTACGACTATTACCATAGGTATTACCATAAAATTGACACCGTTCCACATACCAGCCACCAACCCGGTCGGTTGAACTAATTGGTCGGAAGCGAGCGTGAACTTGATCCGAACTCCGAAGCTAAAATGGGGCGGCTCATCATTATCGTCATACTATCGAGGCTGTCGTCGTCGTTGGTAGAGTTGCTGGATGTGACGCCTCACTCCGCTCTGCATGGAGCCGGATAATTATTACCTAAGCTCGGTGCACTTTCTTTCTTGGAGCCCTTCCAATGTTTCTGTATAGCTACATATTTCTTGATTGAGACTTGAGAAAATGGCTAGACTTTCTGCCGAGTACCGAGTGTCATCGGCTGCGAAATTCCTACGTACACATCCTCCTATCGATGTACGAGAAATAATTGTTTCTAAATAAGCGATTATTTATGCAAATTTGCGATGATCAAGGGAAGCAAGTGTCACCGTAGATTTCTTGCAATTTGAGTGGAATAGCATTCGAGAGAAAAATGAATTGTGTCTAATTATGCATGCATTAGCGTCGGTCAATCTCATCGTTTTTCATCATTCTTCATAGCAAAAATATGATGAGAACTTTTACAGTCAATGATACTATTTTGAAATTCATTCAATCTTGAAGATACATTCTAAGCCTGGGGTGTCCAGTTAGCCAAGTGGTTAAAGCTATGGATCACCAATCCAGAGATGGCGGGTTCGATTCCCGTTCCAGTCGGGAAAATTTTCTCGACTCCCTGGGCTTAGCGTATCAATGTCGTTGCCTCACAATATACAAATTCATGCAATGGCAGTCAAAAAAAACCCTTCAATTAATAACTGTGGAAGTACTCAAAGAAGCGAGGCAGGCCAAGTCCCAGTGGGGACGTAGAGCCATAAAGAAGAAGAAGAAGACTTTCTAAGCCAAGGAAACTAAGAGTTCCAGATTTTTAGAAATTTTGCGGAAGTCGTTTCAAAGTACTGTTATAGCAAAATACGAGTTGTTTAACCGGGGATCTAACCAACCCGTCACCCTTAGATGGTCATGCTCAATTGTGTCATTACCTTTTTCAATTTTTGGAAAAAAAATCTAAAGGATTTTCCTGGTGAAGTTTCCAGAAGCTTTTTTAGAAGATCTTAACCCTCCTAAGACGTTAGGCTAGGAGCACCACTATAGCGTAGTATACGTTCAGCGAACTGGCTGGGTCATATTAACCCCAACATCCTACTAGGGTTAATAAAATTCCAGGTAGATTTTTTGCCAACAAAAACTTTTAGGGGATCTGGGAACGTGTTTTTGAGAGAGCCCTTAGAAAACCTGGATACATTTTTCTTAAGGTCCCTAAAAAGTTTTCGAGGTACTGCTTAAAAAATAACTTAGAAAATAATTGAGGAGAAATATCAAAATGAACTCCTGAAAAAATCTTGAAGTGTCCTTGGAAAAAATCCAGAGGGAATTTCTGACAAAATAAATGAAAGAATAGCCGAAAGAGTTCCCCTGTAAACATTAATGCTGGAATCTCTGAAGAAATTCCTTCTGGAAACACTGAAAAAAGTTATGCATGTAATCTGTGGAGGAATTAAGAAGGTTCTGTAGGCATTAAGGTGGCACGCACTTACAGGGGATAGGCAAAATGATCAGGACAGTCAAAATTTTACTTTCTCAGAAAAATTTCAAATAGCTATAACTTTTCGAAAAGTGCATCGAATATTTTCAAATTTTCACTGAAAATTGATCAACTAGTTGTGTATCGGTGGACAAAATTTGGAAAAGATCGGACTATTCTGCACAAAGTTATAAAGCTTCTAGAAAAAGGTATAATTATCCGGTAGCCAACTTTGAGCTGTTATATCTCCGGATTCAATAAACCTAATGCAATGAAATTTGGCCGTTTATGACTCATATAATAAGCTTTGAAAAACTTTTGACTTAACTTAAAATTCTTAACACGGAAGAAAATTAAAACGATTAGATTATTTTTCTAATAAAACACCAACTTTTCTTAAAACATCGTTTCAAAATTTAAGATGCTAATTATAGTTCATTTAAATTCCCTCTAATTGTCTTGAATGCAGATAGGTTTTGAAAAAGAGTAACAACATAGGCGGCAATTCATTGAAAAAGTAATGGGATGCATATAAAAAATAGACCAATTTACTGAAAAGTCATAAATTTGATGAAATCGCTATAACTTTTTCTTTTTGTTAATAATTTCAAGTCGCCTTGACAAAGTTCTTTGGCATGTACTCACCTACAATAATACCAAAGAGTTTATTCATTGAATGCTTACAGCGCCACCTAGCGGCAAAATTCGAAAACTTGAAATTTCTGCATACATTTGGCCAAGTTTTCCCATACAAACTTCAAGCGTTTTGAGCGCCCCCTTAGGCTTAATCAATTTTGCTTAAATTCTAAACGAAGATTCTGGGAGTCCAAAAGAACTGATTCAGCAGGTAAGACTTGGTATTTTTTGATTTTGTTGTTGTTCATATAAGTGTGGGCCACCTTAGTAGGCATCCCTAAATAAATCGCAACGATTGCCAACAAAATATCTAAAAAAATGCCGCAGAAACTTTTTAAAATTTCCAAAAGAGATTCATAAATCAACTTTTCTGAGCTAATTTCTGAAGTGATTGTTGAAGGAGCTGCTGGAGGAATCTGAAAAAAATACCGCAGAAATCCTTGAAGGAGTTCGTAAGTGAATTCCTGTAAGACCTTCCTGGAAAATTTTCATAATAAACCGCTGGAAGAATTTCTGCATGTATCCCTGGAGAAATTTATGGAACAATCACTGCTAAATTTACTGATGGAATCCTTGAAAAACTAAAGCATACTTTGGGTGAATTTTCGAAGAAATTCTTGGACAAATATCTAACGAACGCCCTTTAGTAAAGTTAACAGAATCATCGAGGAGTGTGAAGTAATTACTGAAAAAAAAAAATAAAAAAATATTTCATTAGGCAATTGCTAGAGAAATTTTTGAAATATTCACTGGCAGTTTTTCTGAGAGAATCCCTGCAGCAATTTCAAAATGAATCCTTGAGGAAAATTTTGGGATGAATCCAAGGAAGATGTCGTAAAAGGATTGTTGAAATTTTTTTTGAGAAATGACATCAGTTATTTCTGAAGGAAGTTTTTTCGCGATTTTCTGGAAATAGGACTTTTTAAATGAGTCCCTTGAGGGTTTTGAATAAATGTATTGATAAATCCCAGAATAATTTTCAAGAGGAATCGTTGGAAAAGTATCTGAATGAATCCTTAAAGAACTTTCCAATGGAATTTCTGAAAAAAAAAATCTAATGAAATTTGACGAGAAATTAAAAAAAACGGAATTTTTCAACGAATTGCAGGATGATCTTTCGAAGAAATCCGTAAAAGATCCGGAAAAAATCAACAAATGATTTTCGGAAATAATTTAAGGGGGATTATTGGGAAAATATGTAGAGGAATAACTAAACGAAATTCTACAGGAATTTGTGAAGGAAGCGAAGGAAAAAAATCTGAAAAAAATCATGGAGATATTTCTTAAGAAATCCATGGAAGATTTTTTATAATATAAATAATGAGAAGATTTGGAAAGGTGGATTGAGCAGTTTCAGAAATAATTTATGAAAAACTATCCCAAGAAGTTTTTGGGAAAATTTCCAGAGAAGTCTCTGGATATTCTGAAGGAATCATTAAAGGAATGAATGATGAATAATTTTATGAAAAAAAAAAACTTTGGAACAATTTTTTAAAGAATCTTCTGAAGATTTTGTAAGGGAATTCCTGGAAGAGTTTTTAGATGAGTTCTCAGGGGCATTTCGGAAAGAATTCCTTAAAGAGTGATTGGAAGATTTTCTGAAGATTGGCTGCTGAAATATTTGAAAATTTTGCAATGGAATGGCATGTGAGATTTATGCATGGATCCCAGGATGAATTTACAAAGGAATATACGGAGGAATTTTTTTTAAGCCGCCGAACAATAATTCCCCCGCCGATGAAAAACGACATAGATTTCCCAATAAACGTTTTGATAATTAATTAGCCTTGAAGAGGATTTGAGAACCATCATAAAACCGAATACCTTTTATTTTTGACTTAAAAATGTAACTTGAGTCTGTTTTTCTCATCAGCACTTCACGAACCACATGAAACAGTTATTGTACAATTTTTCTTGTGAATATTTGGCGTATTTATCCTGAGATCTTCTATGATTTTTTGAAACATTTCTTCCAGATTTTTTTTTTTTTTGGGAATGCGTTAAGTTCCTCATCAATTTTTCAAAGAATTTCTTCAGATAACTATCTAAAATTGCTTCATTGATCCTTTGTAGAAACTCCATACTTTAGGTCATGCAGAAATTTCCTACTTTCAACCCCCTACCCCTTGCGGCCCACTTCTTTTATGAGACTTCTGCTCAACCCCTTCATTTTCCAAAGCGCGACATAATTTCTCTCTTCAAAAATAGCTTCAGGAATTCTTTTATAGAGTTGTTCATCGGTTCTCTCAAAAAAAAATTTTAAGGGATTTTTGAACAAATCTCTTTAAGAAATGTCTCCAGGAATTCCAGCTGATTTTCTTTGACGATTTCTTAGTAATTTATGTAGATGTTCCTCCAGAAGTTTCTGTAGAAATGTCTTCCACGGATAGTTTTAAAAATTTCTGATCGGATTATTTAAAATATTAAGAAATTTCTTCAGAAATAACTCCTAAACATTCTCGGAATTTTGAGATTCTTTAAATAAATTCTCCATAGATTTTGGTAAAAGTTTTCAAAAGAAATTCTAAATACTTAGTAATTAATTCTTATAGAAATTCCATCAAAGGTATTTAAAAGAGTATACATGTATTTCTCCTGAAATTTTTTCAGCAGTTCCTTCTAGAATTCCTACAGAAATTTCTCTAATATTATTTTAAATAAATCAGGGATTCTTTTAGGAGTATCTCCAGGGGACTCTACAGGGATAAAATAAAAGATTTATTCAAATGTTCCTTCAAAAATTCTTTTAGAAATATCTCCAGAAATTCATTTATAAACTTCTTCAGAAATTTCTTAAGATATATCTCCACATACTCTTTCAGTAGTTCAGAGATTTCTTCATAAATGACAGCAAAGGATTTCCTCAGATGTTTCCATGTTTTTAAATATTAAAATAATCAGCGATTCTTTTGGAAATTCTTAAAAGCTTCCTTGTTCCTCCAGAAATCCCTTGGAAAATTTCGTCAGGCGCTACTGAAAAAAAAAATTCTGGAGTTAGTTTTTGGAATATCTCATGCGATGATTCCTTCAGCGGTATCTCCTGGAATTCCTTCGAAGTTTCCTCAAAGAATTTTACAGATATTTACCCACAGATTTAAGGAGAAGTACATATTAAATTTTAGAAAAAAATAATCAAGGGTTACCTGAAAAAAATTCCGATGCGATCTCTGAAGTATCTCTGGAAGTTCCAAAAAGAAACTTTTCAAAATTTCCAAAAGAGATTCATAAATCAACTTTTCTGAACCAACTTCTGAAGTGATTGTTGAAGGAGCTGCTGGAGGAATCCCTGGAGAAAACTTTTAGAAATTCCATGAAATGGCTCTGCAGAAATTCCTAGAATGATCTCATGAGCGACTTTTGGAAGAATTGAGAAAATATTCTTGGATAAATTTCTGAGAAAATCCCTGAAAAGATTTCCGGAGGACACCTTTAAAGTACTTAAGAATCAAAACTCGGAGAAATTTCTGAAGGAGTCCTTACAGGGGTTTCCGCGGTCATCCGTTATAGACAAAGGTACTGGAGAAGTTCTTGAATAAATTTCTGAAGGAATTTCGGGAAGAATGTCTTAAGCAAACCCTGGATATACTTGAAAGGATTTCTTGTTAAATATCTGACAGGTATTGGTGGACAAGAATGCCTGAAGCAATTTCTGAAGTGGTCCCTGAAGGAATTTTCTACAAATTTGAAAGAATTCTTAAAGGAACTACCAACATAAGTTTCTAAAAAATAGTTTTTTTTGAGAATGCTTGGAAAATTGAAAAAGCTTCTGCAGTCAAGGATGGGATCATTCATTTGCAATCATTTACATTTACTTGCTGTTAACTAGCTTAAGAAACATCGCAGCAAAAATTAATGCATGGAACACTTTTTCGTTTTTGTTTTACCTGAAACTTTGTAGAAGAATATGTTAGCGTAGAATCAATAGTTAATTCAACAGAAGGCAGCAAACGCAACTCTCCACGGCGTGAATGTAATTTACATTCACCGCGTGGAGAGTTGCCTTCACAGCTCGCTCACGACTTTGGTATGCGTGTGCGACCCTAATGCCATTCGGCAAACTTTCAGATAAAACTACAAGGTTTAATTCATCCATACATTGTTTTTTGATAGCATGCTTCTGAGCTGAGATAGTAGCAAGTGAATGTAATTCTTTGCAAATGAATGTTCCCATCCCTGCTTGCATTTGCATTTTCAATCGAAATGAGAACAGTTAATTTTCCAGACCTAAGTGAACTAGAATGATAGAAAAAACATGTCTGAAAGTCCATTCCGGTCACTAAGTGGTTTCATCCCTGTCTGCAGTAATTCCAAGAAGACTATCTTGAGAGAGGAACGCCAAGAAAATAATCCTAAATTCTTTGCAGAATTCCCAGAGTTTCTTAAAAGAACTCTAGAGGAATATTCAGATGCCTGTAATCGAGGAAGATTGACCAAAAGAATCGACTGAAAAAAAAACTATTAAGGAAATTCGTGTATGGTTTTCTGTGGGAATCCTCTGAGAAATTTCTGGAGGAATCACGGGCGAGTTTTCTGAAAAAAAAAAACCTTAATTTATTGTTGAGGAATACTCTGAAGATGTTTGATTAAAACCTTATAATCATTTCATAGAAGACATTTCGGAATGACTAAAGGTTTCTTATTATCCCTGGAAAATTTTCTGATAGAGCTGCTGGAGGAATTTTATGAAGGCAAAGAATTTCTAGAGTATCATTTTAATGAATCTGTGGAGGATTTTTAAAAGACAATTACACCGTCTTCAACCTTGCGGCCTCTACAGACTGAACAATACTAACATTTGACAATGGGCAATACATATAACACACAGAGGCCCAGTGGAGATCTTTCCGTTTTGAAGAAAAGTTTTCCCCGACTGGAGCGGGAATCGAACCCACACTCCGAGGCTTACGAGACACCTAAACGACTGACGCCGCTAACCGCTCGGCCACGAAGCCCACTAACAAACTGCCGAAAAAAATACTTAAAGAATCCATGGGGCAATAAGGTGGTTCAAAAAATCGTTTTCGCTCCACACCGCTTATTCGATTTATAACCAGATTCTATGCCTTCTCCCAAATTTTGAGCCGAATTGATTGAAAATTGAGAGTGCACAAGCCCTTCAAAGTTTGTATGGGAATTACTATGGGAAAAGGACGTTTTTCATTCAATTGACCGTAGCATTTCCCCTAGTGCCCTAGAGTAATAGTTGACCCTTGGTACTCCTAGGCTAGTCTATCAGCTACAACTTTGCCGAAGACCACATTGAAATTGGACGTCTCATTAATTAGTTATCGATTTTTATCCAACTGGAGAAACTTTAACAGTGATCGTTCAGTTTCCCAGCAGGCAACATTGCTGCACATGGCGCCAAAGATAGCACACAGAAATCATGGCTACTATGTTTCAAGGCAAATTGCAGTGATGCCCATCGAATAGTGTAACCATCATGATCAAAGATTTTCATCCCAGATAAAAATCAATAACTAATTAATGAGGCGTCCGATTTCAATGTGGTCTTTGGCAAAGTTGTAGCTGATAGAGTAGCCTAGGAGTCCCAAGGGTCAACTTACACTCTAGGGCACTAGGGGAAATGCTACGGTCAATTGAATGAAAAACGTCCTTTTCCCATAGTAATTCCCATACAAACTTTGAAGGGCTTGTGCACTCTCAATTTTCAACCAATTCAGCTCAAAATTTGGGAGAAGGCATAGAATCTGGTTATGAATCGAATAAGCGGTGTGGAGCAAAAACGATTTTTTGAACCACGCTAATGGGGCAATTGAGGAGATAAAAAACAGATATATATAAAGTTTTGAAGGAGGAATCATAAGATTTATTTCCAAGTAAATCTGTGGAGGATTTTCACTACCGAACTCTGGAAGGAATTTTCGAGGAATTTCTAAGCGAATCTTTGCAAGTTGTTTCTGAATTAATACTTGATGAAATTACCGCCGGAATTTTGAATTTCCAAATTCCTGGAGGAGTCGCTGAAGCTTCGAAGAATTTACAGGAAGAGTATACGAAAGAATCCCTGGAAATTCTTAAAGTGACTGCTTAAAAAACCTTAGAACATTTTTTGAAAAAAGCTTGGAGGAATTTTTAGAAAAAAAATGTGGAAGAATTTCTACAAAAAATGTGAAGGAGTTGTGGGTTCGAATCCCACCAAAACAAGTGGTAATTTTTTCACAAATTTATCTCTCAATTTGCCAATTAAACGTACCTTGCCTAAAAATACTTCAAGTATTTACGTCTATTTCAGACATACTAGCCGACGGGTATAGCCGGAAAAGGGCAATAAACCATTGTCAATCCTATTCAATCTAATTTAATTTTTATGAGGAATCTCTAAAGGAATTTCTGAAGCAAACTATGGAATATTTTCTGTAATAATCCTCCGACAAACTTCTTACGGAACCCCTGAGGCGCCGTCCACAAATTACGTAACGCTCTAGGAGGATGGGGGTGTGTGTAGTTTGGCAGAGCGTTACGGCTCATGTAAAAAAAATGGATTTTCATACAAAAAAGCGTTGCGGGGGGTTGAAGAATCTTGATTTAAGAGTTACGTACTAAATGGATGCTGCCTGAGCGAAATCATGAAAGAACTCTCACAAGAATTCCTTAGATAATTCCTGGAGCAAACGGGAGATTTTCAAATAGATTTCTTGGAATTCTTAGACTTTTCTCGGAAAAATTCACTGGAGAAATTCCTAAAATTCATTCTGGAGGATTTTTTCATGATATCCCTGTAGAAATTTTTGGAGTAACTCCTGAAGAAAATTGTCGAATGAATTATTGGATTTTTTTTAAATGATCCTTCAAAAAACCCTCGGCAAATTCCTGAAGGATTCATTGGAGAACTATCTAAAGGGAGCTATAGAGCAATTTCTGAAAGGATTTTTATATTTTTTTATTAAAGAATCCCCTGAAGAATTCCTAAAAGAATCTGTCTTCGATGAAATACCTGAAATGTTTCTTTACGATGGAAACATTTTTGAAGGAATATCTTTTATAAGTATGAATAAGAGTTTTTTTTGCGTGTAAAGAGGTGCTTTTTCTTTTGTTTTAATCACACAAGTCTCTTTTATATATATGAATGCGCAAAAAACGCGTTAGTGATTTTTTTATATATTACTATTTTTTCTACAGTACTATGTAGAAGTTCAATAGTAAAGTAAAGTAACAACAAAAAAACAGTTCACCGTAAGTCAAAGGTACTGTGATAATTTCTTATCAAAACGAAGCGGCAACCTATGATCAGAATGTTGCACACATCATAATTAAAATTTTTGCTACATTTTCATTGTTCCCCAACAATAGAGGAACAACCTCAAATAAATAAATTGCACTAGGAGAACTTCTATAAAAATCACGGGAACAATATACTTGAGAATTACTGGAGCAATCTCTAGAGAATTACCAGGGATTTTTTTAAAGAACTACTGCAAAAGTTTCTGGAAGAATCTTTGTAGGAGCCCCTATAGGAGTTTCGGAAGAAATCTATGGAAGAATTATAAATGGATATTGGAAGAAATTTCAAATCAAATTCCTGTATAAAACATTGTAGGAACTCTTAAGTCCGTAGAAGTACATCTGAAAGAACCTGTGGAAAATTACCATTGAAGGCTTAAAGAAGATGTAGGATTTCATTGTTATTTTATCTGTGAAAGGATTTTATTATCTGCAGGAAGTCTTGCGAGAATACCTTTTGAAACTTCCAAAGAAATCTTCTTGGAGGACCTTTAGCTAAAACCAGTGTAAGAAATCATAAAGATTATCTGGAAGAATGTCCGTAGAACTCTCCGGGGACATTCCTTTGGAAATTTCCAACAGAATAAATTCCTGGAGGAATCCCTGGAGGAGTTCATAAAGGAGTTTCCGCGCACATTCCTGAAGAAATCCTTGGAAAATTTTATGGAGAAACAGCTGCAGGAGTTTCAGAAAAAAAATGGAAGAATTTCTGAGCCAACCGCCGAAGAAATTTTTGAAGGAACCGCTGGTGGAATTTCTGAATGAAATTATGATGCAAATTAGAATGTTATTCATAGCAGGTTCTCAACAAAAACCCCTGGAGAACGTTTTGGGCATTCTCTAGAGGAATTTCTGAAGCAATCCATGGAGGAATGTCTACCTACAGCAATTCCTAAGGTTTCCTGTAGAAAATTTTGGAAACTGGAAAAGTCACTTACTGGTTTTCTAGTGGTTTCTTTGATGGAATTTCTGGAACAATCTTTAGAGGAATTGCAGAAGAGAACTCTGGAATGTGAGAACTTCAGGGCGATCACTATTTTGAATGCTGCCTACAAAGTGCTATCCCAGATCATCTTCCGTCGTCTGTCACCTAAAACAAATGAGTTCGTGGGAAGTTATCAAGCCGGCTTCATCGACGGCCGGTCGACAACGGACCAGATCTTTACCGTACGGCAAATCCTCCAGAAATGCCGTGAATACCAGGTCCCAACGCACCACCTGTTCATCGACTTCAAAGCGGCATACGATAGTATCGACCGCACAGAGCTATGGAGAATCATGGACGAAAACGGCTTTCCTGGGAAGCTGACTAGACTGATTAAAGCAACGATGGACGGTGTGCAAAACTGCGTAAGGGTTCCGGGTGAACTATCCAGTTCATTCGTATCTCGCCGGGGACTGCGACAAGGTGACGGACTCTCATGTCTACTCTTCAACATCGCGCTGGAAGGTGTGATGCGACGAGCCGGGCTCAACAGCCGGGGAACGATTTTCACAAAATCCGGTCAATTTGTGTGCTTTGCGGATGACATGGACATTATCGCTAGAACATTTGGAACGGTGGCAGAACTGTACACCCGCCTGAAGCGCGAAGCAGCAAAGGTCGGACTGGTGGTGAATGCCTCAAAAACAAAGTACATGCTGGTAGGCGGAACCGAACACGACCGGATCCGTCTGGGTAGTAATGTTACGATAGACGGGGATACTTTCGAGGTGGTGGAGGAATTCGTCTACCTCGGATCCTTACTGATGGCTGGCAACAACGTGAGCCGTGAAATTCGGAGGCGCATCATCAGCGGAAGTCGGGCCTACTACGGGCTCCAGAAGAAACTGCGGTCGAAAAAGATTCACCCACGCACCAAATGCACCATGTACAAAACGTTAATAAGACCGGTAATCCTCTACGGGCACGAGACATGGACCATGCTCGAGGAGGACCTACAAGCACTCGGAGTTTTCGAGCGACGCGTGCTAAGAACGATCTTCGGCGGTGTGCAGGAGAACGGTGTGTGGCGGAGAAGGATGAACCACGAGCTCGCTGCACTTTACGGCGAACCCAGCATCCAGAAGGTGGCCAAAGCCGGAAGGATACGGTGGGCAGGGCATGTTGCAAGAATGCCGGACAACAACCCTGCAAAGCTGGTGTTTGCAACGGATCCGGTTGGCACAAGAAGGCGTGGAGCGCAGAGAGCACGATGGGCGGACCAGGTGAAGCGTGACTTGGCGAGCATTGGGCGTGACCGAGGATGGAGAGCGGCAGCCACAAACCGAGTATTGTGGCGTACTATTGTTGATTATGTCTTGTCTTAACGATGTGGAACAAATAAATGTATGTATGTAACTCTGGAAAAATTGTTGAAAAAAAATCATGGGGGAATCTCTGAAGCTACGTATGTATGCATAATTTTGAGAATTCCTGGAGATTTGGTTAAGGACTACATGGAAGATTTTCTGAAAGGATTCCAAGGAGGAATTTCTAGAACAATACGAGCAGAAATTACGGAAAATCCATGCAAGATTTTCTGTACGATTTATTGGATACATTTCTGAAGGATTTTTTATACGTATCAATAGAAGTATTTGTAAAAATAAATCTCACAAGATTTTAAAGGAATCTTTTAAAAAATTCCTAAAAGAAACTTTGAAAGGAATTCTAAAGCAATCTATTGAAGATTTTCAAAAGGAATCCAAAGAAAAAGAAATTTCTAGAGGGGTCGCTGGAAGAATCTCTTAACGAATCCCAGGAGGATTTTTTTTATCAAATCGTTGAACACATTTCCAAAGGAATCCTTAGATTAAAAAAATCCCCAGAGGCATTTGTGAGTAAGATCTTTTGAGATTTTATAGGGGAATCTATAAGAAATTATTAAAAAAAAGTATGAGGAGGTTTGGAAAGGGATCCTTAAAGAAAATACTCTTGTAATCTCTAAAAAAAAATCTAAAAGATACACTGGAGAAATTTTTGAAAAACAAATCCTAGCCGAAACTGTTAAGCAAACCATGAAAGATTAAAATACTTTGGTATATTTCTGAAGTAATGCTTGGAGAAAATTTCCAAATAAATGTCTAAAATTATTTTTGGAAGGAATCTCCGGAGGAATTTTAGAGTGAATCAAATGGATTATGTATTTGACAAGAACTCCTGGAGTAATCTGTTGACTTCTTTATGAAAAAATCATTGAAAACTTTTTTTTTAAATCCTGTAGGATTTCAAAAGGAATCAATTAGAGAATTACACAGCGTAACAAAAATTAACTTTTTGTCTGTCTCAAGAGCAAACTTATGTGTCTCTGAAGGATTTTGGGCCGCTGAATCCGAATCCGGGCTCAGATTTGCTCCAACACGTCACAATTTTGAACTATACCTCAATTTATAGGGCAAAATATGCGATTTTGGGCTTTTTTGACTGCTAGCCATTAAGCAAGCAAATATTTCTTTTGAGCAATCAAAAAGTTAATTGGTCAATTAACATCTAAATTAACGACTCATGCAAAATATTTCGTTTTACCTTATCAAATTTGATAGATTTAAGCATTTTATGTCAGTATGAAAACTTGCATGCAACTTTTGGAGGATGACTTGCATGGGAAAAATCGTACCTAACATAAATAATGTTGCGCTGTGTTATTGAAGGAAATCCTCTGGAGGATTTTCTTAAATGAATCCCTAGAGAAATTCTGGGGTTTATTTTTGTTAATTCTAATTAAAGCTTAATATTCACATATATCCAGAAAAAATATTTGGAAGGAATCCTAGGTTGTGTTTTTGAAATTATCCCTGGATGAATTTCTGATTAAATTCACAAAAGCTTTTCCTTACCAATCCATGGAAGATTTTCGGAAAGAACTCTATGTGAAATATCTGCAGGAAACCCTGCTGACATTTCTAAACCAATTGCTGAAGGGATTCTTCAAGAAATTCCCTAAAGCACCGTTGGTGAAATTTCTGAAAAATATCTAGAGAAATTTATGAATAAATCCCGAAAGGAATCCCTGAATGAATTCGTGGATAAATTTCTGTAGCAATCCCTGAAGAAATTTTCCGAATGAATCATTGTAGTATTTTTTTAAAGAATACTTGATGCAACTCCTGGGATGATTTCTTAAGGACATTATATGACGAAGCCATACCTCAAATTTTCAAGAGCACGAGCTGAATGAACCAAACCACGGATTGCGCTGAAAAGTTGATCGATTGGTCACACCCCGGTGGTGACCAATCGATCAACTTTTCAGCGCAATCCGTCGTATGCGTATTGCGGAAACTTTGTAAAAAATAATCTGGAATCTGTGGAAGAATCAAAGAAGGAAACTTTGGAAGATTTTTGTAAAGCAACCGAATGAATCCGGACCGGTGAAAAAATCGTGGGATAATTTTAGAATATATTTCTTGAGATATTTGTAAACGGACCCTTGAGGGAATTTCTGAAAAAAAAATCATGCGGAGAGGGGCTGTCCATAAACCACGTGGTCATTTTTTTTTGACTTTTCAACCCCCCCCCCCCCTTGCGTGGTCATTAGTCCATACAAAAAATTTTATTTGTCCATACAAAATGGTCATTGGCCGAACCCTCCCCCCTCATGACCACGTGGTTTATGGACAGCCCCAGAAATGCAAGATTTGTTTAAAGATTTTTTGTCGGATTTTGGAGAGATTTACTCAGTGAGTAATTTGGAGTAACCTCGATAACCGGCTATTATAATATGTGCTTGAAATTTACCCGATTGCTACTGAGTCCACCGCGTTTACTTCAACGCGGATATGAAACGAATCCGGACATCGAACTCAACTTGATTTACAAACTTCCACCACACAAGCAGGATGCAGCTTTAGAGCATTAGAGGAGGGCATCTCTCGCGAGAGGCCATCGACATCGATGCAGACAATTTGCATTTTTCATGGCGCCTCCGTGGGCCGTTGGGCCGTCCAGTGCAGACTCGTCGCATTCATCAATGCGGACCGGGCATGTCAAAAATAAGAGAGAAAAAAACACCAGTCAGTGCGGAGAAAAGTTAGCTGGACTTGATCTTGCGTAGCTATAAGGCTTCTCCGTCGGCTCGGTCCTTTTCTTGTGGTTTCTGTTTTGCAATTTGATAAATTTGATGCAACCGCAAATAAGTCGTGCGTATTGCGGCATGAACTACGTACATTCTTACATTCCCAGCCTCCGGTAAAGCTGGCTTCGTTCATGTAAAATTTAGTTTTCATCTATTAGGTTTGCGTCATTTAAGAGGTTTCAATTGTCAATTGATTGCTGACAAATGGTAACCGATCTAACGCAAAGTGACATTCCACATCGTAATTCGAACACTAGGGTAAAGTGGGGATAAAACTAGTAGTTCGTGATCCAATCAATTCATGTTAACAGCATTGAAAATCAGCAGCTCTTAAAATTACCCGGCTTTCTTTATTAATGTCCTTCTATTGCCTGGATCCCATAGAATCGGAAATTTCATTTGTCTAAACCGCAAACCCCATATGTTGGTTGACACCTCCTAGGGATATAAAACTGTAACAGAGGGCGTCCGACAAGTGAGACGCACTGCAAAGCAGCAATAAATATAGAAAGATTACCGGCGTCGTCGAACAGATGGAAAACCGGGTCACTTTCGTTACGTCCAATAAATTAAATTCATTTGAATAAACGAACGGCTTACCGCAGGAAAGTGGTTGGCGGTAGTAAATAATATAGCCAGAGCAGGCAGAGGTGCAGTGAGTCCCGTCAAGCTGTTTGGCTGGCTGGCTATGATGACTTGCGGACAGAAGAAGTACGGCGCGGCGGCTTCAATTACACCTCATCTTAGAGTGAGTGCTGCGGTGATGACATCCAATCCCGTCTTGTCAACTCAATTATGGTCGCGGTGGAGGAAATTTGTGAGCAATTGCGCTTTTCTTTGTCAAAGTTGTGAGAGATCTTGCAAAAGTAGATAAATGCATACAATAGTGAAACATATAGAAATTGGTGAGTTCGTTTTATTTTATTTTTCTAAGCCCCCTTTGAAGTCCTGAATGAAATTGTATGAATAATCGAATTATTCCAGGACCTATTTAATTTTCCTCTCTCAATTCAATTTCTTTCCAAAATTTTCAAGGAGTTTATGCTTATTCATAAGAACTCGGCAATTAAAATTTTCATGTTTGCCAAACACGTGTTCTATTGTGGACAAGAATGTTGAAGTTGTCTTTTTATATACAGAAAAACCTCTATTTAGGTAACGAGTCGGGACTGCCTAAATAGAATTTTTACCTAAATGGATTCAGTTCATTACCTAAATGAAGTACAAGGTGGCAAAGAAGTTTAAGAAAGGAGAGTTACTAGGAGATTTAAAGGATGTCATGTTTGGGTCATGTGGAGGGAGTTTCAGATGGCTTTCAAGAAGTATCAGAAGGGATTGGGTTTCAGGAGGGGAGGGGCTTCAGGGGCGTTTTCGGGGGATTTGGAGGGTCTTAGATCAGAATTGCCATTCAAATGACTAGCTGTGCACGAAACACGACAAACCCTGCAACATTCCGCCAGACTGGCAAAATATTGAATGTCGGGTCAATTTTATCGTATGTTGTGCCATTGTTGGACCAACATCGAACATCTGTTGGGTCTATGTTGGGTTTGGTGGCCAAAATAAAAACAGGTGAATGATAGGTTGATGTCGGGTTTGACGTCATCAATGCTGGAGCTGATATCAATTGAATGATAGTTGCTTATCTCTATTTCAGCTGGAAATGACGCTGGATACTGACACTTTTCAACACTGCATGGAAGGGGGGGGGGGGGGGGGTGGTTAGGGAGCATATCTCAACATTACATCCCCCTCACCTCCCCCCAATATCCACTTAACACCATTCACTACTTCTTTCCCGTAAACGAACCTTATACCTAATCTTAAGTACTCCAACTAATCTGAACACAATCAAATTCCATTTAGGTAACGTTACCTAAATGGAGGGACCTAAATAGATTTTACCTAAATGGATCCTACCTAAATGGAGGTTTGAGTGTATTGCAATTAATACGTTTAATTTGTTCTTCTAAACTTCTTTAATTTGCCATATTTTCTGGCTGAGTATCTTCAAGCTAAATTTTATTTAGACGAAATGTATTTATCTCTAGTTCTGTTGAACATTCCATCAGATTTTTCCCTACCTGAATCTGGATTCAACCTCAGCATGCCTCGAGACAAACAATATTCAATTTAATCAACTCACCAGAACGCGGAAAGTGTCGCCCTGAATTGCTCCGTCTTGTAATAAATAATTATGCAAATTAATACACGACATGAGACAACCGAACGAACGTTGCTACCTAACCCTCGTTATGGTCGTCGCCACCATCATTGCCAGAGAGGACCACCGACCAGATTCAGCCCCAGTAGGTGCAGTGCACCCGCGCCGAACGGCGATGAGGTAGAACTTTGTCCGAGAACGAATCGAATCGTGCTTTGTGGTGATCTAGTTTTCTGCAAAATGTCAGTCGTGTCTGACGACTTGAACGAGCGAAATTGCGACGTCTACGACGACGACGATGACGCTGACGACGACGGATGTCAATTTTAATTTTGCATCACTTAATCCCATCCCTCCCTGGAATATGTTTACTTGACTTTGGCAGGCTATTTATTGGACCCATATGATACACAGAACATGCAATTTCAAGAAAAAAAAAACGACGCCAGGGCCCGTTGCGCAAGTGGTCACACGTACGATTTATAAGCGGATGGTCATGGGTTTGCTTCCCAGCCCCTGCAATTTCGTCGGTTGCTCTTTCCCCCGAAGCTTGAGAGCTTAGGACTGAGCGAAGTCCATTGGCCGAACTTTGGAGAACAAAGATTGGCGTTGGGTCAAATTCTACTATACTCTGGCCTACGAGGTGAACACGCTTCTCGCCACCGTGGAGTTGGTTACCACATCTGCATGAGCCGGAAATGGAGACAGAACCTTCCTGATGTGCGGAACAAACGTAGGGCCTAAATTTCATTCGATCATCATCTTCTAATCGGCGAGATCCGGCTGTGCATTGCAAGGATCCATCGACAGGAGGAGAAAATCGGACGCCGGTTCAACATACACCGACTGGAAGATGCTGCGCTGAATAGGTCCTTCGTCGAGAAGCTAGAGAACCGTGCTGCGGATATTCCGGAAGGTGAAAGCGTAGAAAAGCGCCTTCAGGAACAGCTTCATCGCCACCGACGAGAATAATTTGGGTGGGCTACGCACCCGGAGGAAGCAGTGATACCTGGAAGAAGATAGAGTAGTGAAGGAGCGCCAAAGCCGCGATAGACCAAGCGAAAACACGAGGAGCCAAAGCCGTAGCCCGTCAGCCCTATTCGGCTCTCGAGAAGGAAGTGAAACGCTCATGTAGACGGGACAAAAGAGCGTAGGCGGACTCCCTAGCAGATGAAGGCGCAAACACCAGCGACATCCGTCTCCTCTACAATGTTTCACGTCGCCTTAGTGGGACTAAGATGAATGCTACGATGCCCGTGAAAGACACGTCTGGACAGTTACTGGTCGACCCGGCTGACCAGTTGAAACGCTGATTCGAGCACTTTGGAAACCTTTTTCAAGTGTCGGCCAAGTCATCAACACTTCAGCATGATTCGACAAGGGTTCGACGCATTACCCGTGTCAACACCGAAGCTCCATCAGTGCAGGAGATAGAAACAACCATCCGTAGCATGAAATCGAAAAATACCCAGGGGTCGATCGCATATCAGCTGAGATGCTCAAAGCTGGCCCCGTGGTTTCCGCACAACTACTGGATCAATTATTCTGCAACATATGGGAAACCGCGAGAGTTCCGGCCGATTGAATGCAAGGCATCTAAGCAAAGGTATCCAAAAAGGGTGATCTGACTGTATGCGATAATTGGCGGGGCATCATGTAACTGTGTATCGTTCTCAAAGTTCTCTGCAAAGTGATCCTAAACCGCATACAGGAGAAGATTGACGAAACTCTCCGACGGCAGCAAGCAGGATTACATGCCGTACGATCCTGTATGGATCATATTGTCATGCTCCGTATCATTCTGGTGTAAATCAATGAATTCCAAATCTCTCTGTTCCTGGTGTCCATTGATTACGAAGAAGCTTTCGACCGTCTCAATCACGGACACATGTGGGAAGCCCTCAGGCGCAAGGGTGTCGGTGAGAAAATCATCGGCCTCATTGAAGCACAGTACGGAGCATTTTCGTGCAGAATACTGTACAACGGTCTCTCATCCGATCCCATCCGGGTCGTTGCTGGAGTGAGACAAGGCAAGGAATTGGCATCCCTATCCCACCAATGCAATGTTTTCGTAGCCATAACTATGGCTCAAGCGTGAGGCTCAAGCTGACAGCCTATCTTTTAACACAGCAGCAAAGTTTTAATGCTGGGTAAGAAAACAAGAAGACCGTAACAGTCCCCTGAGGCAAGGATGTATCCTTTCCTATTGTTGTTAAGCCTCATTTAGTTGGCTGATGATGTTGCTCTCTTAACACAACGGCGCTCTGATATGCAGAGCAAGCTCAATGATCTTGCCAATCGCTCCTCGACGGAAGGTCTTACCATCAACGTCAACAAAATAAATTGTTGGATGTAAACATGGTCAACATTAATAGTTTTACGGTAGTTGGGCAAGCAGTGAAGAACGTTGAAAGCTTCCAATATCTTGGTAGCCAAATGACGTCCAATGGTGACACCAAGGTCGACAAATGTAGGTGCACGGATCAAGAAGGCAAGAGCTGCCGTGTTTAGGAAATTTATGGAAAAACAACTAGATTAGTCAACGCACCAAAACCCTAATTTTCTACTTGGACGTAAAATTTGTGCTGCTGTACGTTACTGGAACTGGGTGTGTATCAGTGGAGAACACTCAACGACTGCAGGTCTTCATCAATAAACCCCTGCGATATATAATGTGTGCAATGTGCATGTTGACCTTAAGGTCCCATTAGACGTGACAAACAAGCCAAACAAATGACCAACTCAACGTGAATCATAGAAACCTTTGATAAATGTCGGACTTCAATGACAAATATTTGGCATAATGATAAATAGTCTAATGGCACCTTTACAATTGGATATCCAACGTGGAGATTAGGACAGTTCCGATTTCAAACATGTTGAAAATTCAAAGCTCCCATATTGATTGATTGATTTGTCTTTATTAAAGAGACTTTCAGCCCTTGGCTGGTTCGTCTCTAAGCTCCCATATGTTCATTACAATCCTTGGTGCAAAACTAGAGTCCTGTCAAATTTTCAGCCATTTCTTTGGTCATTAAATGGTGGCCCAAAAGCAAAATAGGTTTGTATGGGAATTACTATGGAGAATTTTCAAAAAAAAAGTTCTCCGCGTTGTAAATCATTCACACATGGATAAAGTAATAGGGTCAAAGTAAAATTGAATTCTTCAGATCATAATGATGAATGATGCCGAAGACCGGAACTTATTTCGACAATCGACAAAAAAGATATTAAACTAATTCCCACTCGCATGCGCATCTTCACACACGATGTCCTGCAAAGTGCGCAAGAAGCGTACACGCATACTATGATTGCGTGTCAAGCGTGTCGGTCGAGCTGCGGTCTTCTGTTTAAGCATGCATGGATGAATATTGATTAATAACTTCTGTCTCGTGTGTCGAAATGAGTTGCGGTCTTCGGCAACATTCATCATTGAGATCTGAAGAATTCAAATTGAATTTGACCCTATGACTTTATCCTTGTGTGAATGCTCCACAGGGTGGAGAGCATTTTTTGAAAATTCTCCATAGTAAATCTCATACAAACCTATTTTGCTTTTGGGCCACCATTAAATGACCACCGAAATGGCTGAAAATTTGACAGGACTCTAGTTTTGCACCAAGGATTGTAATGAACATATGGGAGCTTTGCATTTTTAACATGTTTGAAGTCTGAACTGCCCTAGTGGAGATATATCGTCGATGTCATCAAAATCCGATGGGACAGAAATATGAGAATGGAAATAGACGTGGGTCAGCCACGATCAACGCAAACACTGAGAAAAAATGATGGATTATGGTAAAATTTCACCGTAATCTTAACAGCTGAGTGTACGGTAAAAAGTTCAATGAATTTGCAAAACACCGAACGTACTGTGAGTCTTTGGAAAATGCATCTGTCAAAACTATCGATGCGTTCGGTACTTTTTACAAATCTACTGCAAACATCGCAGAATATAAGGTATTTTTTCACCGACGAACTGTAAGTATCACAGCAACGGCGAGCGGGCTAACATCACGGAACGGAGTCACCGCTGAAACCTTGGCAGGAATCTTAACCAGTTGTAGTAAATCATGTGGTGAAAACAAACAAAAAGTACTGCACGTGGCGGCACGTCGTCGTGATGGCGAAAATCAAGAGTCCGGTGACGAGACCTGAAATCGGTTTAGACAAGTTGAGGTTAATAGTGGAAGAACTGCGATTCTAGCATTCCCGGACACGTCCATGATAGTATACAGGGTGTTAGGTTCCTGAGTGCAAACTTTTTAAAGGGTGATAGAGGACCATAAATGGAGAAAAAAATTGTTCTACGCATATGGTCAAATCTCAATCGTTACGTAGTTATTGAACTTCCCATGTTTATGACTCTTATTGCCTTATCTGGCAATAACTTGAAAATGGTCAAACTTATCGAAGTTTTTTTACCCTTATTCGAAAGATTATTGAATTTTCTAACAAATGTCATCTTTGAATCGATTGGTTTAGTTAAATAACTAAGTTTTCTAGATCAAAATAGCTAAAAATAGTGTATTTTTATTGGTTTTTGTCAATTATCTTTGAAACATGCGTAATAAATAAAAATTCTTTCTTTGGCAAAGTTGTGGCTCCTGTTACACTCTACAATTCGTTCTTTGACACCAAACTTCTATCTCTTATCGTTTTGTTGAAATTTCGATTTTAACATCGCATTTCAGATCATAAAATTGCAACTGTCATGGAAAGCACTTTTTTGCGCATAGTGCCGCACATTTAAATCAAAATTGCAAGAAAACGATAAGAGCTAGAAGTTTGGTGTCAAAGAACGAATTGTAGAGTGTAACAGGAGCCACAACTTTGCCAAAGAAAGAATTTTTATTTATTACGCATGTTTCAAAGATAATTGACAACAACCAATAAAAATACACTATTTTTAGCCATTTTGCTCTAGAAAACTTAGTTATTTAACTAAACCAATCGATTCAAAGATGCCATTTATTAGAAAATTCAATAATCTTTCGAATAAGGGTAAAAAAACTTCGATAAGTTTGACCATTTTCAAGTTATTGCCAGTTAAGGCAATAAGAGTCATAAACATGGGAAGTTCAATAACTACGTAACGGTTGAGATTTGACCATATGCGTAGAACAATTTTTTTCTCCATTTATGGTCCTCTATCACCCTTTAAAAAGTTTGCACTCGGGAACCTAACACCCTGTATATGTATGTTTTAAGGTATGTTTGAGTCTTGCTCTGCATGCAATTTTACTTTCCAGCCATTTAGAGGATTAAGAAGGTGGTCTTGCTACCAAAACCAGGAGGGCTGCCATGACGCTATGTCCAAAGGGAAGTATTATGGAAAGTGAATGTACCCCAAATGTTTTTCGCTAGGATCGATGTTTTGGACCTCTAGTTTCAGAATCTGTGCGGCTTAAAATATTTCATTTTCATAATACTTTCCTTTGGACATAGCGTGTGCCATGAGACTTAGCGTCCTATCGTCTGATATACGTGGGAGACAATCTTGGCATGCTCCTGAAAAAGATCATCCTGGACAGACTGGTGAAATACACTGTCATGTGCAACATAGTTGTCCCATTTTCTATGGGAATCCCTACTAACATAGGACAACTATGCTGCACATGACAGTTCGGGTTCTATAAACGATCGTCAATAGTGGATGAACAGAACAGTCATCGCGAGTGCGGAGGAAGACTCAAAACAGAAGAGAAGGAGTAATTTGGTTTTCGCTGTGAGTCAAAGATGTAGGGTAAGGTGGCCCACATTTATATGAAAAACAAAAATTTCAAAAAATGCCAAGTCTTACCTCCTCAATCAGTTGTTTTGGACTCCCAGAAGCTACGTTCAAAATTTGAGCAAAAGCGGTTGAGCCTAAGGGGGCGCTCAAAACGCTTGAAGTTTGTATGGGAAAACTTGGCCAAATGTATGCAGAAATCTTAAATTTTCGAATTTTGCCGCTAGGTGACGCTGTAAGCGTTCAATAATCAAACCCTTTGGTATTATTGTAGGTGACTATATGCCAAACAACTTTGTCGAAGACCGCAAAGTGATCCAACGTCTGCGAAAAAAGTTATACCCTAGGAAAAGTGAGGATAAACTTTATTGTTATTTTTCTAATACATGTATAGGAATAATATCAATAATGAAATCTCAATACTTTACCTCACTTTGCCTAGGGTATAACTTTTTTCACAGCCGTCGGACCACTTCGCGGTCTTCGACAAAGTTCTCTGGCATATAGTCATCTACAATAATACCGAAGGGTTTGATTATTGAATGCTTACAGCGCCACCTAGCGGCAAAATTCGAAAACTTAAAATTTCTGCATACACTTGGCCAAGTTTTCCCATACAAACTTCAAGCGTTTTGAGCGCCCCCTTAGGCTCAACCGATTTTGCTCAAATTTTGAACGTAGCTTCTGGGAGTCCAAAACAACTGATTTAGGAGGTAAGACTTGGTATTTTTCGAAATTTTTCTTTTTCATATAAGTGAGGGCCACCCTAATGTAGGGTCTTGTACCGTTTGGACATCGAATCATTAAATTATTGCGTTTCCGTCAGCACAGTGCGGAAACCCAGATCATGTTGTCGCTGTCGCGGTGATTGTTTAACCCACAGTGCTTCGGTACAAGTTTCTTTGAATATTATTGCAGAGTATCTCTAGAAGTTCCTCCAATAAGTTCCATCGTGAAGTTTCTCCAGGAGCTCTGCAACTTTATTTTAGAAATTTCGCCAGGTGTTTTTCACTGATAAAAAAATCCCAACAGTAATTTAAATGGCATCTTTTTCAGGAATAAGAATAGGAATCCTTCAGAAATCCTTCCAGGGATATATCAAGCATTTCTACTAGATTTTTTGGGGGTCCCCCAAAAGAATCTCAGAAAGTTGCTCAAGAAAGCTTTACTAGTTATTTACTACATAGAGAATACACAGCAGTTTTGTCAAGAGTATTTTTTTTAGAAATCCTTAAGTTCCTCCAGAAGTTGCAGAATTGCTCACAAAGCTTCTCATAGAGTTACTCCAGGAGCAGTGCTGTCATGGTAAAATCAGAGCTGGTTTCTCAAATTACTTCATCATTGTGTCTAACAAAAAAAAAATATTCCAGGAAAACTCTTTCATGCGTAATTATTTCACGAACTTTTCTGCAATTATCGCGAAAGCTACATTTTTGCTGGATTTCCTTTTCTGGGTTTCCCAAAATGGGCTTCACATAAACTCTCAAAGATTACTACCAGAGACACCGCCAGGAATTCATTGAGGGATTCCTTGAGGCTCTGTCAAAAAATATCTGGAATGCTTACAGAAAGAGATTCTCGCAGGATTTCCTAGGATTCCTTTGGGTATCCCTTAAAAATGCAACTCTATCTACATTTTTTTGAAAATTCTTTCAGGGATTCCTCCAGATATTCTTCCAGGAATTCGCACAGGAATTTATCATGGCCTTCTTCAGAAGTTTTTCAAGAAATTTCCCAGAAGATTAATCTTGAAACTGACTCGCAGAAATTTCTTCCAAAATTCCTTCAGATATTCATCAAGGGGTTCTATTGGAAATTCATTCAAGGATTGCTGCATGCAGTACATGATGTATTTCTTCAATTATTTCTGAACGAAGCCCTCCAGAAATATGTCACGGAGTTTTTCTTAAGGGTTATTCCGAAAATTATCAGAAAAATCGTCTAGGAATTCCTTCAAACGTTTCTTCAGAAGATGTTATTCTAGGCGTTTTTTTTTACAAGGATTCAGAGATTCTTTCACAATTTCCTCTAGGGTTTGCCTTGAGAAATACAAATTTTTATTCCACAAACTTTTTCACAAATCATTGCTTGATTATTGTTATCATTGAATTTTATTATGGATACTTTACCAGATGAGTTGGCATTCCTGTCGGAACAGATGTCTTCATGTAAATGGAGTAAGACATATTATTTTCTGGCATTATTTTGGAAAATCCTCATGCAAATTCCTCCAAAATCTATTCCTTTAAGTTTTCTGTGGAATTTTTTACTATGAATACTTGCAGAGGGTTCTTCAGCTCTTGCAGGTAACATTTCAAAGATTCCTCCAAATATTTATTGTTCGTGTCTTCAGTGGTTATCTATAGAATTTTTCCTGGATTTTTTCATTGTTTCTGAAGGATTTTCTTTAGGCATATCTCCAGAAGGTAGTTTAGGGATATTTGTGTACTAATTTCTTCTGAAATTTTATAAGAAATTCTAGGGATCCCTCAGAAATTTATTGTAGGACTTCTTCAAGAATTCCACCAGTGCCTGTGGTTTCTGCATACATTTTTTTTAAATCTCATCTCAATTTTATCTTAAGATTTCCAAGAATTCCTCCAGAGGTTTCTCAAGCATTTTGTTCTTGAAATTATAAACAGAGTTCCTTCATTTGTCCCTAATGATTATTTTCAGAGAATAAAGGGAGTGTGTTAAGGTGTTTCTTCAGCTATCATTATAGGTATTATCCTAGGCAATAATCTAAGAATTTCTCTCAAGATAAATGTGTCAGGATTTTTTCCAGGAACTCTTCCACAAAAAATCAAGAATTCTCCTAGGAGTTTCTAAAGGAATCTCCAGGAGTTTTTTTTTCAAGGGATTTCTTTAGACAACCCTCCAGGGATTTCTTAGAAATTTCCTCATAGGTTTCCAAAATAATTCTTTGGTAATTTTGTGGAAATTCCTGAAGAACTTCTGAAAACCCCTGGTAAAATATCTGAACAAATTCAACAGGGATCTCTAAAAACACCCCGTAAATAATTTCTGATGGAAGTGAAAATAAATATCCAAAACAAATCATTGTAGGAATTTCTACATAAATCCCTGAAGAAATTTTTCATAGAATTGTAGGAGCTACTTTGGGAACAATTTTCAAAGTAATTCCTTTATGTTTCTCGAAGACATTTTCCCAAAAGATTTATCTTAAGACTGTAGGAGAAGTTAAGATGAATTCCCTTGCTGAATTTTCTGAAGAAGCCCTAAAATTCTGAAGAAATCTCTGGAGATTAAAACATCTCCTCAAATGACTTTCAGAAGGAATCCCAGCATGAATTTCTGAAAGAAACCCTGAGGAGTTCCATGATTGGAAGGCGGATTCTTCCCTTAAGCGTCAACCTGAACCTGTCGTTCCATGAACGTGTGAATACACTTCAGCGAAACTCTACATTTGGGTGCAAGAATATTGGTAGTGGAGAAATCTTCAGATAAAAACCTGTAGAAGTCTTGGGAAAAAAAATTGAATGAATTTCTAGATTAATATCCGAAGAAATTCCCAGAGAAGTCCGGAAGGAATCTATGGAGACATTCCTTAAGAACTACCTTAAGAAACTTCTCGGTAAATCCTTGGAGGAATTTTTAGAAAAAAATTGGAATTTATAGAAAAATTCCTAGAGAAATCCTTTAATGTAATTCTTGAAGGATTTTCTGAAACTATTCACGGAGAAAACTATGGACAAATTTCTAAAAACAGAATGAAGAGAGAAGCATGGATGAGCGTCTACAAGAATTTTTTGGAAAAAGTCTTGAGATAATTCTGTAGAAATTTGCGTGGAAATTCCTAAACAATATTTATGAAAAAAATGCCTGGAGATTCCTTAAGAAATTATTGGAGTTGCCCTTAGAGGAAATGCAGAATAAAATTGAGATGTAATACATCGAGAAATATCTAGTTTTTTTTTTTTGTTGGAATCTGTTTGAACTCCTGTGTGAATCTTTGGAGGAATCGCTGCATGCATTACTGAAAGAAATAATGTAAGAATCTCTGGGGAAAGTATGCAGGATTTTCTGGATGAATCTCTGCGGAAATTTCTGGACACATTCATGTGGGAATATTCAATGGAATCTCCAGAACAATTTCTGATCAAATCTCTGTCGGAATTCCTAAAGAAATGCCTGAAGGAACATCTTAAAAAAATTTTAAAGAAACCAATGGTAAAATTTATTGAAGAGTATTTGAAATAATTTCTAAAAAAAAATCCCTGCTGAAAGCTGAAGGAATCTCTGGAGAAATATTCGATGAATTTTTTGAGCGAATTACCAAAACAATATCTAAAGTAAAGGATCACTATAATGACTAAAACGGCCGCTATAAAATAAACAGATAGCGCCACTGTAGTCTTGTGTGTTTGACATAACGCCGTTGCTGTCACAATGTTAATATCCATTAGACTGGGTCAACAAAGTCGATTTTTCGGAACAAAGCTTTTTCGATTCATTTTAGCGTCCAAAGCAACTGTGCAAAATTTGGGAGCGATTGGTTGCTTCCCCGTATTCCGCATTGCGATTGAAATTTGTATGGAATTTAGTATGGGAAAACGTGCTTTTTTTGCATTTTCCTCATAAATTGAAATTTTTCGTCTAAATAGATCTAACTAATGACGTTAAAGTATAGCCTAGGATATGCCGAAAAACTTTGCCGAAGACCGCAAAGTGATCCGACACTTTTGGTATTCTTGCATAAGATTGGAGCAAAGTTAACTCCCCTGCTTTGTTCCAAAAAGTAATCCGAACAAGATTAGCAAAAGGTACATGAATGTTGTTAGTGTCCAATCTACGAAGTATACCGTGACTACGCTAACGCTTACGCTAATATAGTCGGAGCAGTATCTGTTAGCCACCTTGGTGGATTTAGAGACCGAATTCGAGGAGTAAGAGTAAGTTATGAAGGAATCCATGGATTATTTATGGAAAAATCCATAGAAGTTTTCCTTGAACTTGGAGTCTTTGGACAAATTAACGGAGGAATCTTGAAACGGAATTTTCAAAGGATTCTCCAAGGAAATTTCTCAACGAATCCCGGGACGAATTTCTTAAGGAATCTATGCAAGAGTTTCTGGTGAAGTCTGTGGACGATTTTCTAAAGAAATCCTTGGAGAAATTTCGAGAATAATCTTTGATTTTCTTGAAGAATCGCTAAATCCGTGGTTGATTTCCTGAAAGAACTTTCGTACGGATTCTTGAAAAAAAATCATGAGCTTCCATGGGATTTTTTAGGAAAAATTGCTGGAGGATTATCTAACGACAATTCCTGTAGAAAATCTAGAGGAAATTATGAAGCTATGCATAGGAGCTGTTCTAAAAAACTTTCAAAAAAAAAAATCTGTGGAAGACTTTCCAGAAGGAATTCTTAAAGAGCCCTTTTCAGCAATATGGAAAGGAAGCCAGGAAAAAAATATTCAAAAAAATCCAGATTTACTTCTCGGGTTATCTCTAGAAAGCATTAGAGAAATTCTAAGGAAAACTAGAACTTTCTAAAGGAACGAATAGGAGAATTCATGGCAGACTTCTAAACTTCCGAAAAAAATCGTAACGAATTTTTGAAAGACTCCTCCAAATATGTATTTTAATGATAGGAATTTGTGATGGAATTGCTGGAAGAAGTCTCAATATCACAGAGTTGGACAAAATTGTCTGCGTAGACGGTTTCTTATATTCAGAAGGAGAAATTTCCATAATATATGGAGGCAAAATAAACTGTAATATTCACATAAATGAAGTGAATCACATACTCCATGTTTGTGATAGCGCAGAATGTTTTAGGAGGGCGGAAGAAAAATGTCCTTGTATGAAAAAGGTGATTAAACTCTCAAATTAGGGAAACGCAACATTTTGAAAAATGGCACAGATAACTTTTCTTGTATTTATATAGCCTAGTCGCACACAATTTCATGAATAAACTGAGTGATCACTACACACAATATAAAAGAGGCACTTCCGCCCTTCCAAAATGAAAAATCTAATTTTTTTTTCTTACGTGATGAGTGCAATCATAAATTTATACATCAGGATGGAAGTTAATCGTAGACCTTTACAAGTGGAAGAAAATTTTCAAATTCCTCATACCATAAATGATCTGTTTTACACTTCCGGTGTGCTAAAGCTTGAGATATTCAGAAGAGTAATTCGTGAGTGCGCGACATATAAAAACCCTCGACAAAAAAAACATGTTAAAATGGAAGTTAAACCCCTCCTATTAATCAAGTTCCATATAGTAGGTACCATCCGCCTTTCAATGAAAATACAAAAAAGTTCTTCTTTGTCGCCTTTTCTGTGCACGGGCCTTCTTATATGCAATATGACAGAAACAATTGCTAATTTCACTAATAAACCATTTACTTACATGTATGGAAGCACGTTGTTTCTCTTCTATTTGGTTACTCACTGTCCAGGAGCATCACAAAGAGTTTCTTCGAGGATTTTCTCCTGGAATTCCTCCAGATGCTGTAGTTACTCTACGTTGGTTCGGACGATTTCCCATAATTTCTTGAAGACCTTCTTAAGAAATCTTCCGAAAGTTTCTCAATAACTTCCATTAGAAACTACTTTTGATTTTTCCCAAGAGTTTCCTGAAAATGTTTATTACGAATTCCTCCAGTTAAATGTACAAACATCTCTCAACGGGTTTGTGCTGTCGCCAAAACATTTTTTGCAGGAATTATTTTGTGTATTTTTTTGAAAAATTCCCCAATATGTTAAACTAGGAAGATAATTTGCGGAAAATCCTTCAAAAATCTATGCAAGAATCTGTCCATTATCTTCTACAGGAATTTCCTTCTGTTGAAGAAACAACAATTGCTCCAAGTGAAAAAAAAATAGTTATGGTATACCTAGTTGATGAAATGAAAATAAAAACATAATAAAGCAATATAAGTTTATACAACAGTGTTGCCAATTCTTTGGAATCGTTATCTTCTCAATTATCTAAAACACCTTTTGCCAATAACTAACAAACCGTTTCTCCCTTTCTTTTTCCCTACGCAGTACTCCGCGACGAGTTTCGGGTGGAACCGAAAGACACCCGGGTGGCCGCCGGCGAGACGGCTCTGCTGGAATGTGGTCCCCCCAAGGGCAACCCGGAGCCCACCATCAGCTGGCGGAAGGACGAAATCGCACTGGAGCTGGACGACTTTCGACCGGCGTCGGCCGTGGGGAAGGAACCGGCCCGAGTCCGGATAGTGGACGGGGGCAATCTGCTGATTAGCGATGTGAGGCCCACGGACGAAGGCCGGTACCAGTGCATCGCGCAGAATATGGTCGGCTCCAGGGAGAGCGGCTCCGGAAAGCTGACGGTGCAAGGTAAGTCCGAAAGGACTTAGTGGTGGTATTTATTAATTGACCGGAGAACGGAGAAGACGAACGGAAAATGAATAAGTTGTAACGATAATTGTTCGTTCTCGCCGAGACGCCCTCGGGGGTTTTTGGGAAGAGTTCGGGAACTGCACGAGCATGGACAGTTTTGATTTATGACTACCGTCTTTGGGACGCCATAGATTGCAGTGAATTGCACAGGTTAGAGAATGTTTTAAAAATTTGCTACAAAACTAGAAAGCATCATGATGATGAGCTTGGGCTTGTTAATGGAATACCTGTAAGTAAAAAGAAAATCGTGTTAAATACTGTTCCTTTGAATTCCACTAAAAATTTGCATCCTTTGACAGATACGTATTTTGACCACAACTGAAAGATCATCTCCAGTGTTTTGTATTTGTTGAGTCAAACATTAGAAAACATAACAAAATCTGAAATTGCATTAAAGTAAACTTGTTCCATCTGAAGTCTTTCAATGATATTTCGCAACAATCGTTGTTAGCATCCTCTTGTACAACGTCGAAGTTCTCGTCGCCATCGGAAACACAGTGATACAGGCGCTGTCACTGCTGCTGCTTCTGCTACAACTGTTATTGCTGCGATTCTAATGTAATTAAGCTTTATTCGCTTACTTTATGGAGTGTGTTTAATTTGTTCCTGGCAGTAAAACACCATTGCCATGGGAGCATGACGCAAGAGGGTACAGATTCTAGTTAGAATCCTGGGCAGCAACCGTTGTTGATGCCAATCAGTAAGAGACGAGTGAAGTTGATGAGATTTGAGCTTTAATCGTTGTTGTTAGATGGTAGGATTTGGATTGGAAGAGGAGAATTCGTTGCCGGGAAAAGGAAATGAGAAAAGTGATATCCAATAAAGCACAGTCCAGAACCAAGTCTTTGTCGAAATTTAGCAACAATGTTGATGTACATAATCAGAACTTCTTTACAGCTGAATTGTTCTCGAACAGAACATAAAACGTTCGGAATTCCCACTCCCCAACATGCCACCCAAATTACCAATTGCACCTGGTTCCATTTTATGCCCCATGGAAGCAAGGCGTACGTACAGTAAAGTTCCACGACAGGCAATAAATTGCGCCACTTTCCTGGAAACAGCTTTCGTAGTGCCGCTCCTTCCATACACTACTGTTTGCCTGTTTTTTTTTCTGCCTTCCATGCATTCGAATTTATAGCCACACAGTAGCTAAAATGTCAAAGCGCACTGGATTAATGTTGGGCGAATCCATTCCGGAGATGTCAGCCCTGGAAGTGCTGCGATTAATCTTTTGGGGAAAGAAATATAGAAGTTTTCTGTTCCGTGCCACCAAGGGGCAAGCCAAAACTTACAGACAACCAATTTCTGGTCAATCGACGGAATAAAGCCTCTATTGGCATTAAAATCCAATTATTCGGACCAACAAATGAAGACAAGCCCTATATCATTGTCATTGCTATTAATTTCAAGTCATTTGCTGGTTTATAGCCTGAAACAGAGTTCACCCTGACTCAATTATCAAACGAAACACTTTTAACTTATCACTCAACATGATCTGGAATTTCAGGTTAAATGTACTGTTTTTATTGATTATAATTGAAGTGCTCATTTCGCAGAAATTTACATGACATGTTGTATGTTGTATAAATGACGTGATGAGTCATGTAACCCTCTGTTCGGACACGTAGAAGTTCCTTGGAGCAGCTTTATCTTTTGAAGTGCAGCTCAAAGCTGAAAATGATTTATATTTTAGCTGTATATATGTAGAATTAGTAAATATTTGTCAATTTCTCACATTCAGTCTTCCCCTTAATGCGTGTATCCGAAACAATATCTATAATTCACGATGGTAACAACCTATGATGTTGCTGAAATTACCCTGTGAATAAACAACGACTTGGCGCTAGTGACGTGTATAAAATATGGGCAAATCTATGGAATTTACCTGCTAAACACTTATAGTTTGCTTACAGTGATTTGGGGGGCTCCTTATTCCTCTGGTTTGGGTAATCCTATCCTTATTTTAGAATAAAATATTTCAGAGATGTTTAGGTTCTAACCACCAAAATCTTGCCCTAAGGTTTCTTACCAGCAGTGTTGGCGAATACTAGGGTATCGGGATGCTTCGTTGGCATAGTCCCCTCATTCGGCCTATCTTAACGTTAACCAAAAACTCAAACAAACACGCATGACTGGAGATCGGAAAAGCTATGCACCACACAACTGTAACATTTCGTTTCAATTTTAGCATTTTGGAGCATTACAATTGAATGAAAATGTCACTTTGTTTAGCTTTTGTAGACGCCATGATTCTTCGGCTTAGTGGGTAGTCTATATACATGATTATAAATGGCCTGATTCTGGAACATTTCGAATTGACTTTTCGATAACTGAACATTTTATGCGACGGTCAAAGACGCTATTATGATCTTGTATATTTGTTTTCAAAGAAAAATAACTATTTTACAAATTAAATGTGGGCCGAATATTGAGGACATTTTTTTCACTATGTACCCAAATCTTGGCCCATCAGTAAAGTGACGTCAACAACACCGAAAAAGTGACGTCAACCACATTGCTTGCGATTGAACCAGAAAGAACGAACGGGAAGAAAAATTTTGTGTGCGGTGACTGTTAAAATATAACACAAAAATGGAGTTGCATTGATTTCGTTACTAAATTAAGAAAGAACTTTAGTTTAAGTTATTTCTTTATATTTATGTGAAAATTTGGCGCCGAAAATGTAATTTGAAAGCAAGATTGGTGAACAAACAGTGATAATACTTCAGCAGAAATATTAAAAAAATCTAGAATAAGTGGTTCTAGCGTTTGGAAAGCAATAGGCCAACGTTGTATCCACTAATAGGCCAATGTTTGTACCGTAGACCAACGTTGCATACCATCGCATCGAATCTTTTCAACGTAATTAAGTAAGTTCTTGAATATTTATGCTAGTTTACTTCCAATTGCAGAAACATGCACTGCCTAGAGTGCGTGATAGAGTGAAGACATCATTTATACTGCTATTAATTCACGAGTTATGGTCAAAATTGTCAAGGCGGCTGGCATATTAGGCCAAGGAACGGTACACATACCCTATAAGTGATACCCGCGGAATTAATGAACTTTAGTACCAGATTTTATCGAAATCAAACCCTAAGGGTAACTAGTCCAATAATCCAAATTAGTTTGAGGGAAAATAAATTAATCGAAATATAGCATCAAACACGTTTCAGGCTTTCGCATTATTTTGTCTTCTCGCTGACGTGCAATGGTTGACGTTTTTCGCATGTCAAAGAAGGTTTGTCACCGAGGGCTATCTCGACTGCAGCAGTGGTGCCAGAACACCCTCTTTTTACTTGTCATGTGACTCATTGTGAGTCAGTAGTCCGGTAGCATGACGCCAAGCACAAATTGTCATGATACAACAGGCGAATATTAGTGATGGGAAGTATATATGACTAAAACAAAAGACAAATCTATATCATCGTGAATATTACAACATTTAAACTTCCGTTTTGTTCCATTTAAACTCACGTGAAAGAATTTCTTGTATGCACAGTTGACAGCTGCAGCTTGTACGATTCGGACGTGCTTTCCTTTGCTGCTATCTAAATACTTCGCGACAACATGGGTGCCAAAAGGGAGAACACTTTGGTAGTTGATTTTAGTGTTTTACCCAAACACCTCGAGTTCTCGGTTATTCACAAATTCATTTGTGAAGAGCTGAACCTAGACATTGAACATGTGACAAACATCCAATTCCACAATGTGAAAAATTGTGTCTATGTGGAGATGATCGACATGGACACAGCCAAACGGTACCAAAATGCCCACCACTTGCAGCACATTGTAAAATGTGGCGAAAGTGTGTACAAAGTACCTGTGTATGTGGAAGATGGTGCAATCAATATACGAGCAGCGTTACCAGATCTACGGAAATTTCCGTAGATCTACGGAATTGCGCTTATTTTACGGAACTACGGATCCGTAGAATAAATCTACAGAAAACCAGGTTTTTATACGGAAACCTACGGAAAACTACGGGAAATCTACGGATTTTCAACCTGAATCTACGGAATAAAAATTCTGAAATTCTCCCCCCCCGCTCATCAATTTTCAGCACTTGGAAGCACTTGAGAAAAAAATCTGACATCACTGTATACGAGTCCATGACTTGCCGCCCAAAACACCGTCGGCCGTAATAGCCGAGCACTTGCAGCAGTTTGGAACCATTATATCCATCAGCAGGGAAAGGTGGAAACACTATTTCCCTGGGCTTCTCAACGGAGTTAGAGTAGTAAGGATGCAGCTCAGTCAGCCAATTCCTTCGTATGTCACCATTGACGGTGACACCACACTGATCACATATCAAAATCAGCCCAAGACCAAAAAGGCCCATCCACACAACAACAACAATGTAGCACCACAAGCTTCAGCAAACACCTTGGCAACCACTGCACTATTTACCACAACTGATTTCCCACCGCTGGATACTCCGCAGCTAACACGAGTCCAAAATCAAAACAACGTTGTACACCTAAAACACTCAGCGCGAGATGAATAGAAGAAAACCCATCTTTAACCAGAACGTGACGACGGTGATCAGAGCTCAAACAATAGCGAAGCCTAGAGCGAAGCTGAAACTACTGCTCCCAGAATGAAGAGTCTCATGAAAGTTTGGAGGAGATCGAAGAAATTTTGGATAATTCGGTTGTCAATTTACCAATGGTAACTAGAAGTAAGGCGAACAGAAAGAAGTGAATAATTTGTATGTAACATTGTAACGTATATAAAATAAAATATCAGAGACGAACCAGCCAAGGGCTGAAAGTCTCTCTAATAAAGAAAAAAAAAAATTCTTGTATGCAGCACTGTTGGCAAGCCCCATCTAAACCTGTGCGCCGTCTTGCCAAGTCGCCGCCGACACTTTTTGTCCCACGCCGACGCCGACTCAGGTATCGGCGGCGCACCATACGTCGCTTTTTGTCACGGCGCCGATTTTAATTTTTCGCGCCGGTGATCAGTGCACGAACAAAATTAAGTTTATATAAAGTTGAGATAAACAAATCTCACGATCACTATCATAAGAGTTCGATTACATCATTACAATAATTGATTTCTCAACTCTTAGAACACACATTCACATCTCTCCAGATGCTTCTTCAGAGAATCTTCCAGAAGGATTTAGTGATGCCTTCTGGAGACCCACCTGGGATAACTCCAGAAAAATCTTCAGGGATGCCTCCGGGATGATTTTTTTAGGAAGATCTTGACAGGAGTAGCTTGAAAAATTATTTCAGGAGAATTCAGAGATGCCTACTAGAGATACATCAGAGATTCATCCAGAAGATCCATCAGGAATTCTCATATGAGGTCCATAAGAGATTAGTCTGAGAGTTCCTTCATGGGTTGCTTCAGAAGTTCCTTCAGGAATTCCTACAGGAGTATCTCTAGAATCTAGTACAAGAGTTTCTTCAGAGATTTCTTCAGGAGATCCATCAGAATTCCCTGGAATTTGTTCAAGAATCCCTCCTGAAATTCCTTCGGGGATTCCTCTGGGATTTACTTCGGGATGCCTCTCAATAAATTTGCAGAGATTATTTCAGGAGTTCTTCAAGGATTACTCCAGCAGTTCCTTCGGTGATCTCTCCAGGAGTTCGCTCAGGGGTCTCCCTAATAGATCCAGGAGGATTTAGGGATGCCTCCATGTGTTCATTAGGAATTCCTTCAGAAGTTCCCTAAACGAAGTTCGTTGAGGTATCCTTCCAGAAGTCCTTTTTAATATTCTTTCAGGAGAATTCATAAATGCCACCTCAAGAATCCCGTGAGAAGTTTCTTCAGGAATTCCTACAGAAGGTCTTTAGAAATTAGTCTAGGAGTTCTTGCTGGGATTCTTTCTGAAGTATAATGAGAAATTCCTACAGCAGTTCTTTCCAGTAGTTCCATCAGAGATTCCTCCAGGAGCTTCTAGGATTCTTGCAGATGTTTCTTTAGAGATTCCTGCTGTATTTCTTCAGGGATTCCTACAGAAATTTCTTCAAAAATCATTATAGAAGTTCCTTCAGAGAATCTTATACGAAGATCCAGGAGAACTCAGGGATTACCCCAGAAGTTTATTCAGCGATTCCTATATAAGAGTTCCTTCCAAGTGTTCTTCAGGATATCCTTAGGGGATTGTTCGAGAAGGTCCTTCAGGAATGCTTCCAGAAGTTCTTCCAGGGATCGCTCCTGGGGTTCTTTCAGAGCGTAGATTGAGATTTTTTTCAGGAAGACTCACGGATGCTTTCAGGAGTCACATCAGAGATTTCTCCAGAAGCTCATTCAAGAATTCCTACAGGAGTTCCTTCAGGGAATCTTGTAGGAGGCTCTTCAATATTATCAGGAACATCTCCAGGATATTCTTGAGGGATCTTTCATGGAGTTTTTACCTACTGCAAATTCTTCCCCCTACTCGGAAAGATCCGCTGAGAATCCTTCGAGGATTCCGCCTGAAAAACCTGTGGATATTGCTACCGGAATTCCTTCGAGCATTCCCCTGGAATCCCTTCAGGGATTACTCCTGCAATTTATTCGGGGATTCCTCCTAGACTTCCTTCAGGGGTTCCCCTGAACTTCCTTCGAGGATTCCTCCTGGCTTTTTCCTGGAATTCTTTCGGGGTTTCCTCCTAGAATTCCTTCGAGGATTCTTCCTGAACTTCTTTCGGGAGTTCCTTCTAATATTCCGTCAAATTTGTTTGGTGGTTCCCAAGGTGGTTCCTCTGAGAAGTCTTTCAGAGATTCCACCTGGAATTCCTCCAGGGATTTCTCCTGCACTTCATTCAGGGATTCCTCTTGGATTTCCTTCGGGGATTTCTCCTAGAATTCATTCTGGAATGTCTCATGGAATTCCTTTGGGGATTCCTTTTGGAATTCATTCGGGAATTTCTCCTAGGCATCTTTCATGGATTCCTACTGAAATTCTTTCGGGGGTTTCTCCTGATATTCTAACGTGGATTTTCCAGAAACTTCTTCGGGGTTTCCTTCTGGAATTTCTTTGATGATTCCTCTTAGAATTCCTTCAGAGTCTTCCTGGATTTGCTTCAGTGATTCCTCATGGAATTCCTTCAGGTGTCCTTCTGGAATTCCTTTGGGATTTCCTTCTGGAATTGCTTCAGTGATATGTCCTAGAAATTTCTTCAGGGATTCTTCCTTTGGAAATCCTTCGAGTATTCCGCTTGGAAATCCTTCGGAGGCTCCTCCCAGAATTCCTTTAGGAGTTCCCCCTGGGATTCCTGCAGGAATTTCTCCTTTCATTTCTTCGGGGATTTTACCAGGAATTGCTTCAGGAATTCTTCCAGGAATCCTGTCGGATATTCCTGCTGGACCTCCTTCAGGGATTTTTCCTGCACTTTCTTCGGGGAATCCTCCTGGAATTAACTCGAAGATACCTTTTTAAATTCCTTCGGGGATTCCTTCTAGAATTTCTTAGGGGATTTCAACTGAAATTTCTTTGGGGATTTCTCCTGATACTCCGTCCTCCTGAAATGTCTACGGGAATTCCTCTTCGATTTTATTTTTCGGAGATTTCTCCTGGAATTCTTTCGAGGTTTCCTCTTGGGATTCCTGCGGTAACTCCTCCTAGAATTATTTCAGGGGTTCCTCATGGAATTCCTACGAAGATTCCTCCTGGATATTGTTCGATGGTTCCCCCTAGAAATACTTTGAGGATTTCTTCTTGAATTCCTTCAAATGAAAATCAGGATTTTCTTGGGGATTCCTTCTGGACTTCCTTCATGAAATCCTCCTGGGATTTTTTTTAGGGATTCCTGTCGTGGATTCCTCCTGAAATTCCGTTGGTGATTCCTCTTAGGTTTCCTTAGGAGATCATTCCTTTCTGTTGTGACGGTTTTCGTCTCAGAATTATTTGTATTGAAACTGAAAGTAGTATTTCGATGGATACATAATAGGTTCTATCTACTATTTGAATAGAATAATAGATTCTGTGGAGAAAGTGCCCAAAACGAACGATGTGTTCTGAAGCTGCTCCTTCGGGAATTATATGAATTACTAGGATGTAAGTTTGTAGATAGTAATTAGTTGTAGTTTTTAATTAAAAAAAAATATTCCAGCATTGAAGCTATCGAAAAGGATCTGCTGTCAATAAGTGTTTTATTCCGGGGGAAACTGTCCCAACACTTTCATTCTTTCAAAAAATCCTTACTCCTCCTAGAATTCCTTCGGGATTTCCTTCTTGAATTTCTTCGGTGATTTCTCCTAGAATTCCTTTGGAAATTTCTCCTGGTATTCGAAGATTCTTCCTAGAGTTCCATCGAGAATTCCTTCTTAAATTTCTTTGAAGATTCCTCCTTAACTTCCTATTCGTCTTAGAATGCCTTCAGAGTTCCCTTTTTGGGGAATCTTTTAAATTACAGCATGTTCAAGGTAAGGTTTAATTCTTTAAATTATTTCATGGTCCTGAATCTTTGTTGCTATTTTGTTTTAGCACTGAAGCTGGCCGAAAAAAAACGGATATAGTTCCTGCTCGTGAATGGAAGAAGAGAAAACGTCACGATCTTCGGGTTCTATGTTTCAAGACTTCACCAGAGCTGTTCCGCAAGAATCGGTCCTGCCCGTGAAAGGTGACATAGAAAACATCCCTACATGGCCACTCCGTTTATTCGAATTATTATGATAATTCACATATATTAATTTTAAATTTTGTGATAAGTTTGCTGATAAATATGATAACATATTCTTTTAAAATTTCCGGCATGTTGACATCCATTCCATTTCAAAAGAGTTTTAATCACAATAATTAAATAAAACCTCTTCAAAAAATTTTGTTCCTAAACGTTCTGTATGAATTCTGTCAAAAATGTTACCACCACATGTTATACAAAAATGTATCCAGAATATATTCAGGAATTTTTCAAAAAAATTATAGAAAACTAGCTGAACCCGGCAAACTTTGTCTTGCCTACTGCGTTTTTTCGTAGTTTCAAGTTTCTAGCCAAGACCAAGTCCCCGGTCAAAATGTATGAAAGATCGATTTTCAAAAACTGTCAATTTTTCCATGTTTTTTGCCTCATAAACCTTCCTTGGGTGAAAACTAACAGAACAAAACTAAGACGACCAAAATTGGAGCTTCCGTTTGCAAGTTATGCGCGGTCCCACGTATGCCACTGCATTTTTATATATATAGATAGATATTGAAAATTGAAAGTAGAAGAAATGACTCTATGACATTTCCCCGAATTCCATTACCCCGAATATTGTTTTGTCTATAATTAATTTTCAATTTGCTTACATAAAGGAAAGCCATGTCGTTAGTCCCGGAATGAACTAGCTTGGTTGATAAAATTTCATTCTGCCTCGTAAAGAACCGAAACACTTAGAAGAGAATATATTCAAATCCTTGGACGTTTTGTCAAAATGTTCGACTAATACACTCCCGTTCAAAAGTTTGGGGTCACCCCCTCAAAAACATGTCATTTTTTTAGGCCCATATCTCTGCCAATTTGCGTCCGATTTCAAAACCCTAGGTTTCATTCAAAAGATAATAAGTCAAAAAAACTTTGAACATGATTTAAAAGAAACTTTTTCAAAAAACTTTGTATGTAAACTTAACCCAAACTTGCCAAATTTTCTAAAAAATGAATATAAACTTACGGCAGTGTCGCTGGAAGTTGGGTCGACCAAATTTTAAGATGAGAGCGGTAATATGACCCATTTTCTGTTAGCTTTCAACTGATTTTTACAGAACTTAGCTAAAAAATCTAGAAAAAAGTTATTAAGGAAATTAATCCTTGATGTCATCGACCAAAAGTTTGGAGTCACCCCTCAATATGATGTATCGGTCAAAAGTTTGGGGCCACTTTCGTAAAACACGGAAAAGTGATTTGGTGATATCTTCGTCATCTATAGTGCAATTTTAATTATTTTTGGCTCATTTCAAAGATAATTAACTAAATTTAAGTTTGATGTCTTCAACTTAACGTATTTAACGATTTTTGTATATAAAAATGTTATGTTAAGTTAGCACATTTTACCACGCTTCAAAAAATGAGGCAACTTTACGTTAAGTTTTAGTATATAAATTTCAACAAATATGTGTGGTTCAATGTCTATGCAGTAAGTATCATTCATTTTGTTTCAAATAAGCCAAGAAGAATTAAAATTGAATGAAAGATGACAAAGATATCAACAAATCACTTTTCCATGTTTTACGATAGTGACCCCAAACTTTTGGCCGATACATCATATTGAGGGGTGACCCCAAACTTTTGGTCGATGACATCAAGGATTAATTTACTTAATAACTTTTTTTCTAGATTTTTTAGCTAAGTTCTGTAAAAAGCAGTTGAAAGCTAACAGAAAATGGGTCATATTACCGCTCTCATCTTAAAATTTGGTCGACCCAACTTCCAGCGACACTGCCGTAAGTTTATATTCATTTTTTAGAAAATTTGGCAACTTTGGGTTAAGTTTACATACAAAATTTTTTGAAAAAGTTTTTTTTAATCATGTTCAAAGTTTCTTTGACTTATTATCTTTTGAATGAAACCTAGGGTTTTGAAATCGGACGCAAATTGGCGGAGATATGGGCCTAAAAAAATGACATGTTTTTGAGGGGGTGACCCCAAACTTTTGAACGGGAGTGTATAATTAAAAGAACAGTCAAAAGCCAAAAGGAAAATATCAATATTGGACTATTGGTTTCAAATCATATGAACGAAGAATAATAATGAATAATAAGAATAATGAAAAAGTGGTCATGTCACTATTCTATATGTCAGTACACCTTGAAAGAATAGCCTATGATTAAAAGAAGATAAAATCTCTGATAAAAGTATTACCAGTTGCAACGCTAACAAATTCCTTGAAAGAATGACTAGAAAGAATAGCCTATGTTGGAAAGAAGGATACATATCTGATGATCGCATTAGCAGTTGGGATGCCAAAAAGTTCCTTATTTGTATGGAAAGAGCAACATATGCACAAAGAAGGAAAATCTTTGTTGAAAATATGGTCATTGGCCAACCACTTGGAGCACCGTTAGTTATCCAGAGCGGGTCTCCAAATAAGCTTGTGGATAAATTATTCGGGTTAATGGCATTCGGGGTAATGGAATTCGATGAAATGCCCTAAAGCGGAAGAAATATTTAATTCTTTATATATTTTTTTCGATTTCGCTTCTTTGTTTTTATGCAATTTATTAAATCAGGGTGATATTTCTTCGGCCTGCATAGATGGCTTCGTATTATCATGTTAATAGTCATGTATCTGGCGTTTATGAATACTTAAAGCTACTTCGAGTCAGACCCCCTGCTTGGGCCCTTTAAGATGTGGCGCTAGAAAAAGAATAAAAGTTCTAAATTCTAAGTCAGCAGAGTGTCGGTCATGATTTATCGATAAGCCAAGTGATTGTTATCAGATCCTTAGAGCCCAATACAGAACTCATACCGGGGGTACTGCTGTACAGGTTGTCCAATTGTTGTAAATGGTAATTGATCATTTTTCCAATGGTCCACACACACAATACCCACAGCACAGGACTCAAAGCGTTAAAATATGCAAATATCCCCATCAGCAGTCGCCGTTTATAGACAATGGACCATCAACATTCGGGCCGAATGTTAATGACCATCGTCGTCATCGTCGTCGTTGTCGCGCACCGTGTACTCTCCAGGGAGCAATTGTTCTCCCCCGCACGCATTTTGAACTGGTCAATACAAATCGACAGTCAAGTATCGTTGGGCTCAATAATAATTTCCGAAAGTGATTACTTGTTCGGATGGTACTACACTCACACGAGAGATGTGATGCTGTTAGAGTTTAGTGAAGTTGTTTAGCTTATGGTGATAGAAACGGTGTTTGAAGAGGTGAAGAATGGATGCTGGTGGTGGTCAGTAACCACTCTCATTAAAATTTCAATTGAGTTGACGAACAATGAAAGAACGGGAGATGCAATTGTAGTTGAGCTGCACAATTTAATTAATTCTGGTACTCGATGGGATAATGAGCGAGAGATGACAGGGTTTTGGCTGTTTAATTCTCGAGTCCCTTGGGCGTTTTACTTCGAGTTGAGTGGGAAGTTGATTTGAACTAAAAACAACAGCACACATATTCACTCATTTTTTTTTGGTTTTCCGCTGACGTAAGAACATTTTCAAAATGCGACACAAGACAAACATAATGCACATCAGGTCAAATTCCACTAAAATATCAAATCATTAAAACCAACAAAATATAAGTACTTAACTTAATACTTATAATTACTACACAATTACTTACCGCCCAGTTATTCCCACCAAAGTTGAACAACACCTTGTCTGTACTACAGCAACATTGGAAATCACGACAGAAAGTGGCTTGAATGGAAATACTCTCAACTAAACTGGGATTCTCATAGCAATCGTTCAAAGTATTTGTGTTTTTGTTTAGAAACAAATTGTTTACTATTAGGTCTAGTGGGGAAAGTCGATCGGTATTTCTACCCTAACAATTGCATCATAACATAGCATTCTCGAGCAATCTTGATAACGCTATAAAAGCCGTTCATCGCCTGCATTGGATTATCAGTTTTCTCTCATCACTCAACGTCCAAAGATGCAGAATCTATTCTCCCGTGCAAAGCGTCAAACCAGTTCCGGTCTAACCGGTGATTTGAATACTTTCCGGACCAGAGATAAAGCCTACCTCGGCTTCATTCAGAGTCTCACATCGGCTCTTACCGAATCCGGCGAAGTCTATGGCAAAATCAAGGTTACCAAGCGCAACACCGGCATCACCAAAGTCACCATCAAGGACAGTGCCTCGATTCATCGGATTCATCTACCGCAACCGGGATCTGTACATTGTAGGACTCGTCGTTGGAAACACGTTCTACATCGACAAGGAAGTGTACGATGGGCTCAGCAAGAGGATTCCAAACTCCTGGAAGAGTGTGATCAACGCTCCAAATACCGTGGCATTGTCCAACCCATTCAGCTACAATCAAATTCTACCGAGTGGTGAAGGAACCGTACTCCAAATTGGAAAACTCGGCAACTCGCTGAGTCAACTCACCAAAATCGGTGACACGTCTAAGCGATCGCAAATCATGACCCAGCACTTAGGTCCATTTGTAGTGGCATTCTCCGAAGCCATTCGCTTCCCGGTAGTTGCGAGAGAAATACAAGGTGCGATCCGCAAAGCCACCGGCACCGTAAGTCTGTCCAAAAACCTTGTTAAACCGCTAAGTCTCGGTCATCCATCGGAGCGAACTAAAAACCATGTTTTCACCATGTACTCGTTGCTGCTGAACTGGAGCAAACTGTCGGATCGCGTTCCCGCCTTCTACGGAAACCCACCGAAGCAGATGCCACCCCTGGTGGAGGGTCGCTACACCGTCAACTTGGAAAAGAACCAGCTGAACACCTTGCTGGGAGTAGCTAATTCTTATCGCTTCCAGAAGTTTACCAGCGCTCCCCCTCGTGGCAAGCGGGATGTCAGCTCGCTGTTCGATAGCGTGATCCAGTACAATCATCCAATGCTGGAGCAACAAGTCCACTACGTGGACTTCGAAGGAAACGATCAACAGGCTCCTCCGGCGCCTTCTGCGGGTCCGACAGCGATCACTCACAGCCCGGATGTGATCGGTGCGCTGAATCTGCTTTCCGTTGGGATGCTGTACCTCTACGGGAAGAAGATGGACGTTCCGCTGGGAAGCGTTCAGCGTTCCTATGAACCGAGGGAGGCTTTGATGGTGGCCGTCGATATCACCGATCGCATTGGCTGTTTCGTGAAGAGTACTGGCTTTGGGATAGAGGTCGGCTATGAAGAGGAAATGGAGTTGCAACGTAAAATTGCCAGAGCGCTGGTTGTTGGTGAAAATATGGAACAGGTTTTGGCGAAGTTTCTAGAGCAGCACTATTCCGATGCATCAGGAAAGTCATTGGAAACGCTGAGAGAGCAGCTCATTCAGGCATTGGCATCCGGGGATGGATCGGAACAATTCACTGGAGATGAGTGTTTCCAATGAACTTGTAATGAAGTTATGGTTAATGTTTAAATCAAGTGTTCAGAATCGAAATAGTTAAGCTAAGTAGGGAAAGCAAAGGGTCAAAATATACATAAGTTCGGAAACAACATGGACATTTTATCTAGATTCTATTTACAAATGATGACATGTTTCTAATCCTTTATGATTTAAATTTAAATAACCTCTTGAAGAAACAAGACGTGTGCACCGCCGTCGCCGACGTATATTTTTTTAAATTTGTGACACATTTTTCTTGAAATTTACTATGAATCTTTTGCAATATTTTTCATGATTTTTCTTCAACTTAAAAAAAACTTCCCATAATTCCTTCCTATATTACTCCAGGGCTTCCTTTAGACAATTCTCCATTTATTCGAAAAGCCTTCCCCAGGTTTTTTTTTAAATATTCAAAACATTTTCCTTGGATAGCTTCAGATTTTCCTCTAGAATTTCTTTTGAAATTCTCCCTCAGAAATTATAGCAGGTATTCTTTTAGAATCTTCCTAATGAAATTCCTCCAATTGTCCAATCTTCAAAAGATTTATTCCAAAATTAATCTATAGATTCCTTCAGAAATCACTTCAGGAATTCAGCTGCATAATCTACCGAAGTGTCTTTCACAAACTTTTGTTTTCAGAAATTCTTCCACAGTTTTTTTTAGAAAATTTATCCGAGGTATTCTTCAGATATTCCCTCATGGAATTATCCAAGACTTCTGTGCTGTTGATTTCCATAGGCTCCGTCAAAACTCTTCCAGGAATTACTGAGAAAATTATTCTTGGGATTTCATAAAAAAAATCCTTTGGAAATTTCTTCACAATTTTCTACAGGGATTTCTTTCGAAATTCTTCCAAATATTATTCCATAAACTCTTCCAGTGGTTGCTTCAGAAAGTTTTCCGGAAATTCCTTCCAGAAATCTGTTCAGGTCTTATTTGTTTGTTAAGGATTTGTTTAGGAATTGCCCTAGGGATTTCATTGAATTTCTTTAGGAATTCCTGCAGGAGTTCATTCAGATATTCCTTAAGGATTTCTTCCATATATTTGCCCAGAAATATATCCGGCATGTTCTTCAAGGACTCTATAATTTCTCCCCGGATTCTTTAAAAAAATATTTGAAAATATTTCCTAGGATTTTTTACGGAAATTCCCTCAGAAATATATCAAAAGTTTTATTTCTAGGGATATTTGCAGACGCTTATCTATTCGTTCCTCCAGGTATTCAAACAGGGTTTTTGTTTTCAGAAATTCCGTCCGCAAATTTCCCCAATAATTCTTTCGTAAAATCATCTTAGAATTTCATTACAAATATTTTTTTACAAATTTTCCTATAAATTCATCAATCATATATTTAGAGTTTGCGTAGGTGATTCACCAGGTTTTCTCCAAGTAGTTCTTAAGAAATTCCTCCTGAGATTGCCTCAAGATTTTTTTTTGATTCATTCAAAAACATTTTTTAAGATTTTTCTACAAGGATTCTACTGAAAATTTCGTCACAAATTCCTTTAGGAATTTTTTTTTTCAGAAATTTCTGCTGGGATTCCTTTTGAATTTTTTTTTCTGTCTCTAAAGACTTTTTCAGAATTTGGGGATTTCTTCAGGAATTTCAGCAGGGGATTTCTTCCTAAGTTATTCTAGGGAGTTTGACAGATATTTTTCCAAAAACTTCTTTACAAATTCTACAGATATTTTTTCGGAAACTCTACCAAAGATTTCACCAAAACTTCCTTGATTCATGCTGAAATTCCAACAAGTATTCTTTTTAATTACTCCTGCTGTTCCATCAGAAATATTCCCACGGATGCCATTAGAGATCTCTGCAGAGTTTGTTCAAATGTTCCTCCAGGGGTATTTCAAAAGTTTGTCCGGTAGTTGCACATACATTACTTTGGAATAATTTAAGGAATCTGTGAAGGAATATTTGAAAATCCTTGCAGGATTTTCTCAAGAAATCATTTAAAAATCCTGGAGATATCATTGAAAATTCATGTAAGGCATTTTTGAAAACTTCCTTAAGGAATTGCTGGACAAAAAGACCCAAAGAAATTTCTGCAGTTGTCTCTGCAGTAACTCTGCATATAATTCCAAGGACTTTTTGATTGGACAGCCAATGAAGAATTTTTTTTATTTTTTATAATGAATTTTTAATGGAATCTATGAAATAATATCTGTAAGAACAAGAAGACTCTGAGCGGGTATGCAAAGAAAACATTTCTTAAACAAATCCTTGGAAAATGCTTTGGAATAGATTCTCGAATAATTGTTGTAGGAATTGTTGAAAAAATCTTTGGAGAAAATTCCAAAGGAATCCCTGAACGACGATCTGAATAAATCCAAAGCAATGCTTGGAGGAATACCTGAAGGAAATATTATAGAAACCCCTAGATAAACATTCAGGTAAATCACTTGAGAATTTTCTAGAGAAATTAAAAAAAATACCCTAGAAAATCCTAGAAAAAGTTTCTGGAAAAACTAAAAATTCCTGGAGGTTTTTTTTTTTCAAAGAATCCCTGAATCTTTTCAAAAGTTCTTCAGGAATTGCATATTTTAAAGAAACATTTGAAAGTATTCTTAGAGGAACTCCTAGAAGAATTTCTAAAATTATTTCTTAAAAAAAATGTAGAAAATTTTTTGGTAAAATCCCAAAGAAACTTCTGCAAAAAAAAAATCTGACAATATTTGTGGAGGAACTCCTTCAAAAAAAGTTTTAGGAAATACAATCTTAGTTCATGCTTTATACATTTTGGCAATCCTTGGAACAATTTCCCATGAATTCCCTTAAGGAATCCCAGGAGGAATTTCGGATATTATTTCCATGGCAATCCGTGTATCAATTCTCAAAAAAGTACATGGACAGCGATGCATTCAGAAGGAACACCAAGACGAATCATAAAAAGAATTTTTGCTCAAATCATTCCATAAAATCCTGGGAGAATTTTCTTTTAGTAAACATTTCATTTTTTTTTTTGAAAAATTTTGAAAGAATCTTCCAAGAAGTGTCTGTTCTGGTGTTGTCCTTGGAGGTAATCCTGAAGAGCTTTCCAGAAGAGAAACACTGTTAAACTTAACTGTTAAATAATAATGCATGGAGGGATCTTCCCGGAAAAATCTTAATTGTGCACGATCGATCGTGAAGTTATTTCCAGTATTTGGAAACTTTCAGTAACCAGCTGACATTTTTATAGGAATCTTCACTGAAGTTCGAGTGTTTCTCCATACATTCTTCCAGAAATTCCTTTAAAACACGTTTACGTATTCCTCCAGGAATTGTTTCAAAATATCCTTCACGATTACTGGTTAGAAATTTCTTCAAGAAAGTTTCTAAATGTTTTTTTTTATTAAATTCTTAGATGAATTCCAGGCATACTCTCATGAATATTCCTTGAATTCTTTCAGATATTCCTTTAGGGATATTATTGAAAGTATCTACAGGAAAATTTGAAAAAATACTCCAGGCAGACCTTCAGGAATCACTCCACCAATTTCTTTTAAAGTTTTTTCGGAAACTTCTTCAAAAATATTTCCTGAGGCTCATTTAGTAGTTAAAACATTACTTCAAAAAAGGCAGGAAGTGACTTCAACAGAAGTTTTTCCATTATTGTTTTCTTTTAAGAAATTCATCTAGATTATTTCAAAACAAGGTCTTTTTACACGGATTCGTTAAGAAATTTTGAAAATTCTGCGGAAATAATTTCTTGAAATATTGGCAGAAGCTGCCATGATTTTTTTATGAGATATTTCTAGGAACTTTTACTGAAGTGTTTCTTCAGATATTCCTCCAGGGATTCCTAAAAAATATGTGCACGAATTCCTCAAGAAATTATTTAGGTATCTCCTCTATGAGTTTTGGTAATTTCTTGAGGAATTATTATAGGAATTCCTCCTAGGGCTCATCAAGGTATTCCTTTAATAATTCATGTTTTTTTCTGGGTTTGAATATTTGGGTTGTAACACTTTGCTGAACCACATATGAATTCCTTTTTAAAGTTATGCAATGATTCTTTAAGGAATTCCTCCTCCATCAATTCTGTCGGGGATTCTACAAAAAAAAATCCTGGGGGCATCCTTCGAACGTATCTGCAAGAATTTCTTTAACTTTTTTTTTCAAGAATTCCTTCATCAACGGGATCCATCAAAGCTTGAATAGAGAATGCTTCAGTTCCTTCTGTGGTTTCTAAAAAAATCACCCAGGGATTTCTACAGAAATGTCCTTGGAAATTCCTCACAAATCTCTTGGCGGATCGACTGAGAAGTTTACTGCAGGAATTAAACGGCTACGCAGTCTTCAATACGAAAAACGAAGTTTATTGTTTGCCCGACGTTTCGACACTGGGGTTTTATGTCATCTTCAGGGGTAACTAAAACGAACAATTAGTTACCCCTGAAGATGGCACAAAACTCCAGTGTCGAAACGTCGGGCAAACAATAAACTTCGTTTTCCGTATTGAAGTCTGCGTAGCCGTTTAATTCCTGCATTCTTCATGAAACTGGAGCAGGTACGCCTCAATTCATACAGAGTTCCCTTCAGGAGTTCGTCCAAGTGTTCATCCATATATTTTTCCAGGATTTCTTCAAAAACACTTTTAGGAATTTTACACGCATTCAATTTCGTTGAGAAATTTTGAAATTTCTTTAGAAATAATTCCTAGAAACTTCTGCAGTGATTTCTTTGAAAATTGTTTATGAGATTTTCCAAAGAATCGTTGATAAAGTTCTAGAATTGCTCCTATCATTCTTCCAGGTATTCCACGTTAAATATGTGCACGAATTCCACAAGAATTATTTCATCAGATACTCCATGAATTTGGTTGGGGATTCACAGGGATTTTTCAAAATATTGATATTGTAATTTCATCTACAGAGGATAGACAAAATGATCAGGAAAGGCAACATTTTCCCTTTTCAAAAAAAGACCACACTGGCTGTAAGTTTACTAGGAGCACCAAAAATTTTCCATTTTTTTGTGAGTTGGGCAACTAGTTGTCCATCAATGGTTCAAATTTGGGAAAAATGGGAATATGAACTAAGAAATACTCTAGAAAAAGGCATGATTATCCGATACCCAACTTTAAACTGATATATCTCCTGATTTCAAGAACCAAATTCAATGGAATGTTGAGCGCTTATGACTTATATAAGCGTTGAAAAATTTTAGATTGCATTTTTTTTTTTCCTGTTCCGATCATTTTGTCTATCCCCTGTAGGGTTCTTCCAGGTATTCCTCCATATTTCCTTTATGAATGTTCCTGGGATTATTTCAGATACTCCTCCAGGGATTTCAACAGGCCTTAGACAGAAGATTTTTTTTGAAAAATTTTCCAAGGATTCCTTCAGAAATTCCTCCATTAGTTATGTCTCCTGAAACTCCTTTAGTAGTTCGTCAGCAATATTAACAAAGGTTTTTTTTTAGAAAATTGTCTATGTTTTTTTTTTTGTCATGGATTCTTTTGGAAAATCTTCTTAGCAACTTCTAATATGAAAAAATTTCGAGGGTAAAATTAACAGCAAAATTTAAAAAAAGTTGTAAGATATCATGAAGGAATAACCAGACGAAATTTCCGAGAAAATTGATTTTTTTAAGAATTCTCTGAAAGAATTTCAAGAAGAATTTCTTGAGATATTCGTGGATAACCACCCAGAAATAAATCCTGAAGTGATTTCTTAAAAAATATCCTGGAAGTGTTTCTGGAGAGATTCCTAATGGGTCCAAGAAAAAAAAAGCTGAAAGAACCCCTGAAGAAGGGCTTTAATAAACCCCAAAAGAGGTTTATGAGGGAACTCTTGGAGGAATATCTGAAGATTTACTGTGAAACCCCCGGGAGGAACTTCTAAAAGAATCTCCTGATAATTTTCCAGAGGATTTTCTAGAGGGTTTTCCGAAAAATATGCCTGAGAGAATCCTCGCAGTTATTCCTGAAAAGAAAACTGGAGAAGTTTACAGAGAAATCCTTTTAGCAATCTCTCGAGCATCTCTTGGGTATTCCTTCTTGTCTTTTACTGGATTTTCTTATAAAGGTTATCTAATAACGAATCAAGATATCCAGAGACACATGTCCATTTAGGTAATGATCCGGGCATGCCGCGTTACGATCATAGTTACATGGGGCTGTTGAAATAAAAACTTTAGTCAAAACTCTTAGAGACAACCAAATACATCATGGTAATTATATCACCAATACTCAAGGGAGTTCTTGGAGATCCTCGAACAGACAATAAACACACCACTTGACAGCACATGGTTGCATGAGGCTGTGTGAGTATAAATTTTATTCATAATTCCCCAATAGAGCACTTTTCTGTGGATTCCGAAAGCGTTTGTTCTTGGATGTGGTATTTTTGTGTATTTACCCTGGATATTGTCAATCAGTGGTGTCATCGTGGTTACTCCAAGTTACTCACTGAGTAACCAGCTCTTCAGTTCAAAAAAAAAAATTTTTTTTTTCAGGATGCAAAATATAATAAAATACCAATTTTGGTTATTTTGGGTGCACACTGTTAACGCCCTGACCACATCAGTTTCAGTGAATATGGATTTTTAAACAATTCGACATTCTGGACCGCCCCCTCAGGAAGCGAAATATTATAAAATGCCAATTTTGGTTATTTTGAGTGTTCACTGTTAACGCCCTGACCACATCAGTTTCAGTGAATATGGATTTTTAAACAATTCGACATTCTGGACCGCCCCCTCAGGAAGCGAAATATTATAAAATACCAATTTTGGTTATTTTGGGTGCACACTGTTAACGCCCTGACCACATCAGTTTCAGTGAATATGGATTTTTAAACAATTCGACATTCTGGACCGCCCCCTCAGGAAGCGAAATATTATAAAATGCCAATTTTGGTTATTTTGAGTGTTCACTGTTAACGCCCTGACCACATCAGTTTCAGTGAATATGGATTTTTAAACAATTCGACATTCTGGACCGCACCCTCAGGAAGCGAAATATTATAAAATGCCAATTTTGGTTATTTTGGGTGCACACTGTTAACGCCCTGACCACATCAGTTTCAGTGAATATGGATTTTTAAACAATTCGACATTCTGGACCGCACCCTCAGCAAGCGAAATATTATAAAATGCCAATTTTGGTTATTTTGGGTGCACACTGTTAACGCCCTGACCACATCAGTTTCAGTGAATATGGATTTTTAAACAATTCGACATTCTGGACCGCACCCTCAGCAAGCGAAATATTATAAAATGCCAATTTTGGTTATTTTGAGTGTTCACTGTTAACGCCCTGACTACATCAGTTTCAGTGAATATGGATTTTTAAACAATTCGACATTCTGGACCGCCCCCTCAGGAAGCGAAATATTATAAAATGCCAATTTTGGTTATTTTGGGTGCACACTGTTAACGCCCTGACCACATCAGTTTCTGTGAATATGGATTTTTAAACAATTCGACATTCTGGACCGCACCCTCGGGCAGTGGTGTCATCGTGGTTACTCCAAGTTACTCACTGAGTAACCAGCTCTTCAGTTCAAAAAAAAATTTTTTTTTTTTTAGGATGCAAAATATAATAAAATACCAATTTTGGTTATTTTGGGTGCACACTGTTAACGCCCTGACCACATCAGTTTCAGTGAATATGGATTTTTAAACAATTCGACATTCTGGACCGCACCCTCAGGAAGCGAAATATTATAAAATGCCAATTTTGGTTATTTTGGGTGCACACTGTTAACGCCCTGACCACATCAGTTTCAGTGAATATGGATTTTTAAACAATTCGACATTCTGGACCGCCCCCTCAGGAAGCGAAATATTATAAAATGCCAATTTTGGTTATTTTGGGTGCACACTGTTAACGCCCTGACCACATCAGTTTCAGTGAATATGGATTTTTAAACAATTCGACATTCTGGACCGCCCCCTCAGGAAGCGAAATATTATAAAATGCCAATTTTGGTTATTTTGGGTGCACACTGTTAACGCCCTGACCACATCAGTTTCAGTGAATATGGATTTTTAAACAATTCGACATTCTGGACCGCCCCCTCAGGAAGCGAAATATTATAAAATGCCAATTTTGGTTATTTTGAGTGTTCACTGTTAACGCCCTGACCACATCAGTTTCAGTGAATATGGATTTTTAAACAATTCGACATTCTGGACCGCCCCCTCAGGAAGCGAAATATTATAAAATGCCAATTTTGGTTATTTTGGGTGCACACTGTTAACGCCCTGACCACATCAGTTTCAGTGAATATGGATTTTTAAACAATTCGACATTCTGGACCGCACCCTCAGGAAGCGAAATATTATAAAATGCCAATTTTGGTTATTTTGGGTGCACACTGTTAACGCCCTGACCACATCAGTTTCAGTGAATATGGATTTTTAAACAATTCGACATTCTGGACCGCCCCCTCAGGAAGCGAAATATTATAAAATGCCAATTTTGGTTATTTTGGGTGCACACTGTTAACGCCCTGACCACATCAGTTTCTGTGAATATGGATTTTTAAACAATTCGACATTCTGGACCGCACCCTCGGGCAGTGGTGTCATCGTGGTTACTCCAAGTTACTCACTGAGTAACCAGCTCTTCAGTTCAAAAAAAAAATTTTTTTTTTTTTTCAGGATGCAAAATATAATAAAATACCAATTTTGGTTATTTTGGGTGCACACTGTTAACGCCCTGACCACATCAGTTTCAGTGAATATGGATTTTTAAACAATTCGACATTCTGGACCGCACCCTCAGGAAGCGAAATATTATAAAATGCCAATTTTGGTTATTTTGGGTGCACACTGTTAACGCCCTGACCACATCAGTTTCAGTGAATATGGATTTTTAAACAATTCGACATTCTGGACCGCCCCCTCAGGAAGCGAAATATTATAAAATACCAATTTTGGTTATTTTGAGTGTTCACTGTTAACGCCCTGACCACATCAGTTTCAGTGAATATGGATTTTTAAACAATTCGACATTCTGGACCGCACCCTCGGGCAGTGGTGTCATCGTGGTTACTCCAAGTTACTCACTGAGTAACCAGCTCTTCAGTTCAAAAAAAAAAAATTTTTTTTTTCAGGATGCAAAATATAATAAAATACCAATTTTGGTTATTTTGGGTGCACACTGTTAACGCCCTGACCACATCAGTTTCAGTGAATATGGATTTTTAAACAATTCGACATTCTGGACCGCCCCCTCAGGAAGCGAAATATTAT
>NC_085138.1:356703194-356714676 GCF_035046485.1 Aedes albopictus
CTGCCTAGAAAGCTCTTCACTTCTGCTTGCGATTCTGGGGTCCGGAAATTCTTAATTGCTCCGATTTTTTCTTCTTCAATTTGCCATCCTTTATTTGACACCAAAAATCCCAAGAACTTGACCTCTTCTCTTCCGAAGGCACATTTGTCGTAGTTGATTTTGACGTTGTGGTCCTCTAGCCTCTTCATAACCTCCTTAAGATTTTTATCGTGTTCTTCTTTTGTTCTCCCGAACACTAGAACGTCATCTTGATAATTGACCGTTCCTTCACATCCCTCTAGCACTATTGTTTGCATTACTTCCTGAAAAATATCAGGGGCATTTGTCAATCCGAACGGTAACCGACAGCATCTGTAAAGTGCATTTCCGGCAAAGAAGTTCGTGAGATGTCTCGATTTCTCGTCGAGAACAATATGGAAGAACGCGTTTGTCAGGTCTATCGTGGAAAAATACTTTGCCCCGTGCAACTCTAACAAGATCGATTCAAACGTGGGCATCTTGAACGGTGTTCTATTTATACATTTGTTGGGTCCGCGTAAATCCACGACCAGTCGAATATCCGATGTTCCCTTTGGAATTACCAAAAGTGACGAGCAAAAACTTCGGTCCATATCCATTGTAACCTTTTCAATAATTCCGGAATTTTGTAGTTCGGATAATTTTCGCATGGTTAACTCTCTGTATCCTGCCGGGATGTGCGTGTAAACATTCCTTGACGGGGGCACGGAACTATCGTAGCTCAAACATACAGGTGGTACATTGAACTTCGGGAACTCTGTTGTTTTGTCTGATTGAACGCTATGCACGGAGAGCTCGCATCTCCAATCGGGCTCTCTGTTGTCCTTAACAGGCACGTTCAGTCCAATTGCAAGCAAACTGTATCGGGTAGCGGTATTAAAACCCAGAAGGGACCTTGACTCTTGTACCACGTAAAATTTCTCTATCGTGGTAGGTCTGTCTTCCGAGACAAACACTTCCGCCGAGAATGTAGCAACGACATCAATGCTCCCCTGCGTTGCATATGCACGGAGGGGTTTATCTGATTCGTAGCTTAATTCTTGCAAATTTTGTTTGGCTGTCTCATCGCACAAAATAGCATTGAACGACTCTTGTGTGATAGTGTTGACCTGCGCTCCCGAGTCAATGAAGAAGACTACTTCAATTCCAGCGACGTATGCTGCTACATACGCTTCTCTTTCCTCTGGTGAACAAGATTCCACACTGCCCAGACAGACCGTTTTTCCCACCGTTTCCTCAATCGTTGTACAAACAGCCTGTAATGACGTTGTTCAAGAAAACACATTTTATTTTTATTATTCCAAACTTAGTGTGATTAACAAAACAGCTTCAAGATAAAATAAAACATTTAATCGAACTTATTCATTATTTTCCTCCATTACCTGCGCCGGTTCTTTGTCTTCTTCCGCTTTCTGCACAGCTGCGATCTTTGACGGGGGTTCGCCCTCTTCTCCTGTCCAGCGACGTTTTTGCGCTTCTTGCTTGACTTGTGTAGAACAAGCTCTCGCAATGTGTCCTCGCCTTTCGCAGTTACGACATACTTTGTCACGATGAAAGCAATCCTCCGGAGTGTGGTAGGCACTCCAGCATCTCCAACAATTTTGAGCAAGTCTTTGATTCCTTACTGGTCCGCGATTGAAACCGCCTCTTCCACGGCTGCCAGGATATCTACCAGCCGTCGGTTCAAACTGGCCCTGCCGCTGTGGCGCATAATCCCTAGGTTGACGGGAAACTGCGGCTACTACGGCTGTTCTCTGCTGATGCAATCTGCGATAATCATCTTCATTTTCCAGTTCAACCTCTCGAATCCGGACTTGGTCTATTAGCTCGTTTAACGTTCCTCCATCAGTAAGCACTCGATACGCAAGGGTTCTTACCCGGCCGTCTGTAGATCCACGGGTTATCGTTCGAGAAATTGCCTCAAACTCTTCGTCCGATTTGTAGTTGCACAATTTGGAAGCAGCCGCAACTCTCTTTACATACTCGATGTTCGTCTCACCACTTTTCTGCACCATATTGGAAAGCTTGCTCCGCTGGGACAAAATGTATGCTCTTGACCCAAAGTAACCGTCCAGTCTGGCAATCGCGTTCGAAAATGGAAACAATATTTCGTCCGGCATCCCTGACTGCGTAGAGGTCCCATCCAGCAACTCCAATAGAAGAGGTCCGGCTTTGATCCTGAACAAATTTATTTTGGTTCTTTCATCTGTAGCCGAGATGAGATTCATAGACGCGCTGAAAACATTTTTCCAGTGGTCATAAACCCTTTTGTTGATCTCTGTATCACCCGATGATGGCACACATTCGGGAATAGATAGACTGCTTCTTGACATATTGTTCATTGTCACGAGCAGTGTCTCACTTCCAGTGACGTCTCGCATTGTACTCGATCTGGCATCGACAATTTCTCCACTATTGTCCATGGCGGCCAAAGTTTGGCTTAACTTTTCCTTTTCCTTTCGCATTTTCTCCAGTTCGGCCTTCATCTTTGATAGCTCGTTTGCCATTTTCTTCGACGATCGTTCCTCTCTTTCTTTGTGAGATTTCTCCGACTCCTTCACGGCTCCCTTGTCTTTAGTTTTCTTTAACGGTTTTTCTTTGCTGTTCCTGTAAGTAAAGCACAAACAATATTCCTTAGTATACTCATTTTTTTTTGTATTTTATTCATAACTGCTTAGTCCTCAGATCTCTCCCTTTTCTATGAGAAATCTATTATTTTTGCACTTTGAACTCTTCCTTTCCTATAAGAGTTCACATTCGATTTATCTCCCCCTTTCCTTATGGGAGATCATCACTACTTGTAAAATTTCTTTACAAATGTTTTTCTTTCGTATCCTTTTCAATTTGTAATTCGCACTTTCAAACACTGGTTTACTCACCTTTTTTCCGTAGCTTTGGTGCTGCCACCGACTGCGCCATTGTCGTGATTTTCAATCGTCCCGCTGGTAGGATTGCGCTACTTATATAATAAGAGGGCTATCCGTACCAGTTACTTGACCGACAACTAAGTTGCACGCCCACTGTCCGCTCTGCTAACGGCCTCTGTATCCTTCACACGACGGAGGAGGTTCACTCTTCCGATGTATACTCGTCAGCTATGGCTAAGTGGATGTTCACTCTTCAGCTACGCAATCACGAATGATCGAGCTGCGCGATGGGTCGCGCCTTATATAGCTGCCGGATGGCTGCCACTCTTCCGAACTCTTTATGTGGATGTTTACCCTTCAGCTACACAATCACGATTGATCGAGCTGCGCGATGGGTCGCGCCTTATATAGCTGCCGGATGGCTGCCACTCTTCCGAACTCGTTATGTGGATGTTTACCCTTCAGCTACACAATCACGAATGATCGAGCTGCGCGATGGGTCGCGCTTTATATAGCTGCCGGGTGTCTGCTGCTCTTGATACATTTGGGAAGATATGCAATTCGCGAACAACATCGTTTACGTTTCTAACAGCGAAAGGAAGGGAGTTCGTCATCTCGTCGCTCGGTCGGTATTCGAGGCTATGTAATTATGAAATTTGTGCACTTCAATTTGTTTTATATTTCTCTTTATTCATTTAGTACATCTACTCCATATACTCTACAATATACAAATGTAAAAAATACTTTTATATCCCTTTCGTGGCGAACCAGCACAATTGTGCTGTTGAGCGGTAACAGTTTTGAATATTTTTTTCCATCTGTTTAGACTTTGTTTTAAGAGATGTAAACTGTTTCAATAATTCAGCCATTACTTATACTTGTATATGTGCAAACAAACTTTTGTTTACGTTGTTTGTGAGATTTACCACAACAAGATGAACAAAAAGTGGACAAAAACCGTAAAACATAAAAAAGTTTTATCTGTCGCATATTTTTTATATATATTTTTTATATCTAGTTAATCAAAGCTAGAAATTGAAAGATAAAGAGTAGTCCTATTAAATGAGGAGAAATAATTGTTGTTTTGTTGGGAAATCTGAGAGTTCTAGAGATCCAAAGTTGAGTCTTTTGTATGAAGATTTCACTTTTTTGCGCTTCGTCTCGAAAGGGATATTGATGCGCCAACAATAGAAAAAAATAATCTTTCCTGATATTTATATTTTAGTTTTCAAATCAGTATTATGATTTTGGAAGGGCGGATGAGCCGCCTATATTATCTTTAGTGATTTTCATATGTTTTTTTTTTACGAAATTACCTTTGCCATTTTTTCAGAATGATTCGCTTCCTCAATCTGAAAGAATAATCAGAATCACCTTTTTCAAACTAGGGAATTTTCGTTCCGCCCTCCTGAATACAATGTAATTACCGTACAACCGTGGAGCATACATTACATTTTTTATGCCTGCATACGTAATGGAAATTTCTGTTTCTAAATATTCAAAATCGCCTACGTTTTTTGTGGCCTTATATTGCTCTGTTCGCACCAAATCGAACTGCACAGTATGAAAGTGTGACGGTTAAAAAGTGTGACGATAAGTGCAACCATGCTGTCTGACAGCATTTTGACGTCGACAAAGGTCACAGATTAGTAGGTGGTGTGTGCTTCGTCGGATTCTTTCTCGGTTTTGTTTTGATTCTCAGCCATCTGCCAACTCTCCGGTTCAATTTTCTCCCCGTTTTTCTCGCGAAAGTTGGTGCAGTGTGGCCAGTCGTCCTGGTTTGTGCGTTTCTTCTAGTGTAAAAAGTTTTTGAAATGTTAAATTTATGGAAATGATGTCGGCAACCGTGCCCGAGCACAGAAATAGTGTGATAAAGGGCGAACACGATGAAATTGCCACACAGAAAATATTGTATAACTTTTGATTGCGTTCGCCAAAATAGCTAATTTTTTTACCATGAATAGTATATTATGTGTAGCTAATACCATAAAATTTTCATTAAAATCGGTTGAGTATTGGCGGAGATATCGTTGAAACAAGGAAATTGCCGCTTGAGAATCTTGTACAAACAAACATTTTGGAAAATATCACTTTTTTGCCGTTTCAACGCTGGCGCCAAAAATACTGAACCGATTTCAATGAAAATTTGTATGTAGAAGTAGTTTGTCAAAATTTCATTCAATTTGATCATACCGTTAAAAAGTTATAGCCATATATGTCGCACTATGTCACAATAAGCAGATGTGGTTTTATGTATAGTGAAATTTAAACTGTTCTTACTTTGAAAGTACTCAACAAAAATGGCTGAAATTTTCACTGTAAACAGTTTAACACAACAATTTTACACTGTCAAAGATTTATAAAAATCGGGACAGTGTTACAAGTTCTACAGTCAAAATAGTGCACGCGGAACTAAAAATGGTCAAAAAGTACCTAAAATTTACCTTGAAGCGATTTGAGCTTTGGATATTTACTAGAAAAAGTACTGAACCGATTTCGATCAAATTTTTACCACTTAATTTAAACTATGTTAAGAATATCGAGTGAAATTTTCAAACATTTTGATGAGGTAACAAAAAAGTTATAGCCTAAGTAATTTTTTGAAATGGATGCACAAATTTTCTAAAATCTCATTTTATGATATCAACAATATATGCGCCAATACTCAACCGATTTTAATCCAGCTTTCCACGCTCGCCATAATGGCGGATGCCATAAAAAGTTTGACAAGAACTGTGCCCGAAACACTGAACTGAAAATAGAAAAAATATTCTCAGCAAGCTTTGGTTTCTAGAAATAACCGTTGTGTTGTTTGCTGTCAAGGATGGGTTTTTCATTTTCACTTTTTCCTCCAAATTGCGTTATTTAAATTTATTTCTAACAAATTTAATTCTTATTTTAGGAAATGCTGCATGAGACAAGTTATTTGCATATACTATTTATAATTCTTGAAAGCAAAACGGACTCGCTACATGCAGAATTCTCTCGACCTTAGATCAATCCGCTCATGTTCAACCGTTCAACGTCTTCACTTTTTCATAGTTCCCGTCATCGCACCGCGTCCAATTTCAACTACATCGTGACTACTCCTTGGCTCTGTGATCCGAGAAAACTTCACTGGAAATGCAAACCTATATCAATAAACACTTGCTATTTGTATGAACCCCAGTTCTATCAGGTTCCCTAACAGTCCGCTACATTTCGGAAGTGATTGCATATGGCTATTCCTGATGCCTGCTCGACCTATCAAATACAAGACCCGGTAACACAAGACCAATACTACTGCCTGCATAAGATAACAAGACCTAGCTGCTCCACTGAGGTCCGTGATGCATCTATTCCAAAAATTTACACAAGTTCGTGTAGTAATCAGTTTGTTATTGGTTCTCAAAACGTCGACGACTCAGAACCACCTATCCACATGTCAATTCCTATCTAACAAGACGGTTCACGACGTTACTTTGCAGAGAGCAATAAAAATGTACAAAAATAGGTGGTGTCCTTATGGAGGTTCCATGGACGTTAGGGCATATTTAAGAAAAGCAAAGAAATGAATAAAACTCTTTACCAACAGTTAGCAGAAAAACTACTTCCTCGTCTCGAAATTATTTCCCGAGGCATCAACCTCTTGGTTCATGTCTTAAAAAATTCTGTTAATATATTCAATAAACAATGGTAGTTATTTAGAAAATGGGTTGAATGTTGGTATAAAACCTGCATTGAGGTTTCGAGGCCGGGAGCAGGACAGTAAGAGGTAGTGTTTGATGACCGACCGATTTTTGGCGAGACCGATTAGCACCAAGAGGGCCACAAGACACAATTCTATCCGTGAATACCAAGTAGCGTTTCCGTTTCTCGTTCAAGCATACATAATACATGCGAATAACTTGTCTTATGGGGCATTTCCTAAAATAAGAATTAAATTTATTAGTACCTAATAACCTGAAATAACGTAATTTGGAAGAAAAAGTGAAAAACCCAGCCTTGACAGCAAACAACAAAACGGTTATTATTAGAAGCCAAAGCTTGCTGAGAATATTTTTTTCCAGTTTCAGTTCAGTGTTTTGGGCACAGTTCTTGTCAAACTTTTTATGGCATCCGCCATTATGGCGAGCGTGGAAAGCTGGATAAAAAATTTATGGTATTAGCTACACATAATATACTATTCATGGTCAAAAAATTAGCTTTTTTGACGAACGCAATCAAAAGTTAAACAATATTTTCTGTGTGGCAATTCATCGTGTTCGCCCTTTAGATGAAGTGCATCAAAAATCCATCTTTGAAAGCAACCAGCAATATATGCAATATATAAACAAGACATTTACATTTATGCGGTTTTCAGCTTTTGCGTCTTATACATGAAAAAAAAAACTGTATTATTGGGACTTCTTCCAACGATTCCTTTATAAATCCAAACACATAAAATAAATCTTTCAGAGATTTTTTTAGAAATTAATTCACGGATTACCCACCAAGTTAATCAAAATTTCCTTCGGAAAATTTCCTCAATGATTTATTTGATTTCTCATATATTCGGAAATTCCTCCAGCGATTTCGTCAAAAACCTGCCTAGGGAATTTTCAAGAAATTCTGCCATGAATGCCTTCGGAGATTTCAATGAAAAGTCCTTCAGGATTCTTTTAGAAAATTCTTAGTTGCCTTCAGAATTTCCTCCGAAGTATGCTAGAGATTACCCTAGAAATTATTTCAGGAACTTTTTTATCAAACCTTCCCTGGATTTCTTCCGCTATTGCTCCATGGATTTCTTTAGGAAATCCTTCAGGAATCCCGTATTTAAGAACAACTTTAGTTCTCTGAAAGATTTATTTTATGTGTTTGGATTTATAAAGGAATCGTTGGAACATGTCCCAATAATAAAGTTAAAACATTTGCATTTTTCTGGACACTTGCCTGCAAGGATTCTTTTAGTAATTACTACAGGAATTCGATCTCAAAATCTATTAAGGTTTTTTTTCCTCTTCAAGAATTTTTTTAGATAGATTTCAGAAATTTCGTTCACGTATTTTTTTAGGAATATCATCTGATAATTGTTCGGGAATTGTTCAAGTAATTCCATTGAACATCTCCACATGAATGTGCCCAGATTGTGTCCTCCGAAGGTTCCTGCAAGAGTTCAACAGAGATTCCTTCAGATTCTCCTCCAAATATTCCTCGATGTCTTATCCTAAAATTTATCCGTTACTTCCTCTAAGGATAACTTCAATAACTTCTCCACGGATTTAAAAAAAATATACAAAAATTACTCCTAGGAGTTCCCACGGCAATTCTTTTAGGAATATCTCAAGAGATTTTCCTAGGAATCTTTGCAGACGCTTATCTATGCGTTTCTGCAGGAATTCAGAATTTCGACCACAGATTTCTCAAAGAATATTTTCAGAAAATCTGGACACAGGAGTTTTCCTGTCTCTTTCTCAATATTTTTTCCAGAAATTTCACCAACGATTTACTTAGAAGTTTCCCCATATAGTTCTTAAGAAATTTCTCCTAAAGTTTCTTCAATAATTACCCTAGGCATTCGAATTTTCCCAAGATATTCATTCAAAAGTACTTCCTAAGACTTCTACAGGGGTTCAACTGCAGATTTCTTCACTTACAAAAAACCTTACAACTAAATATAAAGGTTCGCTGAAGTGTACTCATACGTTAATAGAATGAAAAGTTCAGCTGACATTTCTGAGGCAAATCCGCCTTTCGATCACGGAACTCTTGAGGTTTTTTTTTCATAAATTTCTGTGGGGATTCCTTTTGAAATTCCTTTGAGAAGATGTTTTTTTATCTCCAGAGACTTCTTCAGATTTGTAAATTTCATCAAGATATTTTCTCTAAATTTCTTTAAAGTAGTGTTTCAGAAATTCTTCTAAAAATTGAGATTGCTTCGGAAATTTTTCCCAGGGTTTCTTGAAGTATCGTTTGAAAAAGCTCCTTCAGGGTTTTCTGCAGAAATTTCAACAATGATTTAAAAAAAAATGCTCTTGAGTTTCCATCAGAAATCCTGAGATGTCTTTAGAGATCCTTGCAGAATCTGTTCAGATATTCATTGAGGGATTTTTCTGAAGTTTTTTTTTTCAGAAATTGCACAATAATAACAGAAGAAATATTTTAGGAATCCCTGAAGGAATTTCTAAGCAAGAAGAAGGATTGCCTCAAGAAATCCGTAAAAATTAGTCTTGGAGATATCTTTGTCATTAAAAAAATGTTTTTGGGTGGATATAGTACCCTAAAGAACTGGAGAACCTAAATAACATTTTACCTTTTATTGTGCTCCATAAGAAAATTTTGTAACAATGTTTTAAACTTCCAATAAAACTGATGAATACATCAAAACTTCATGATCACCTCTTTAAGGGCATCTTCCGGCTATTAGGATTAGCAATTAAGCTGTTTTAAAACTGAGTTGAAAACTGTTTGACCATATGCAAATGTGTTTTTTTTATTTTTCAGCAAAAAAGTTAAACAGCTCATCATTATTCTTTTTTTCAATCCTCCTCCTCTTCTTGGCGTAACGTCCTCACTGGGACAAAGCCTGCTTCTCAGCTTAGTGTTCTATGAGCACTTCCACAGTTATTAACTGAGAGCTTCCTCTGCCAATGACCATTTTGCATGCGTATATCGTGTGGCAGGCACGAAAATACTCTATGCCCAAGGAAGTCAAGGAAATTTCCTTTACGAAAAGATCCTGGACCGACCGGGAATCGAACCCGTCACCCTCAGCATGGTCATGCTGAATACCCGTGCGTTTACCGCCTCGGCTATATGGGCGCTTCAATCCTGATCGAAGCCAATAGGTGCAGCGAATTTTCTTCATGGAAAGTTCAGAAAGAAAAATCATTCGCAAGTAGAATAATTTTAATGTAATATGCACAATCAATTCTACCGTGATTGTTGGTACTGCAGCAGCATAAAATTAATGCACTTCGAAAATGGTAAATATTATCATCAATAAATAACACTGATCGACAAAATTTTACAAAATTTGGTGTTATGGGATGAGAAAAAAAATAACAGGGGTTTGGGACCCTAGAAGTGTCATAGTGAAAGATTTTTTGAAAAATATTGGACCGGGCCTTCACAGTTTAAAACCGAAGTTTGTGTGGAGAACTTGGGGTGTTCAATTGATATGTGCATTAGAACGTGCCGTGCATATTTTTAGGCGTTTTCGGTATTTGGGTTGGTTTCGTTATTATCTAACGCCTAAATATGTGCACAGCGCGTTCTAATGCGCATATCAATTGAACACCCCAAGTTCTCCACACAAACTTCCGTTTTAAACTGTGAAGGCCCGGTCCAATATTTTTTAAAAAAATATGAATAAATCTAAAGCAATGCCTGTATGAATACTTGAAGGAACTATTGGGGAAATCCTTAGAGGAACTTCAAGAAGAATTTCTTGGAAATTTTCTAGAGGTATTTCAAAATACATGCTCAAGAAAGTTACTGAATTAATGGACTAATACCTAAAAAAACCTCTGGAAAAAATCAGGTCATGATTTCTTAAAAGTTTTTGGAATAAACTATTTTTTTTCTAAAATAAATGCCTAGAGAAAGAATATCCAAATCTTTGTGAAAATAAAATCTCCTGAAAATGCATCTTTCAAAGCGACAGATGTTTGGAGAAATTCCAAGTAGATTTTTTTTGAGGAATATCTGAGGAATGGAAGAATTTTCGAAGAAATCTCAAAGAAAAACTCCTGGATGAAATTCTGACAATATTTCTGAACTACCTACGGAAATGTTTGAAGAAATGAAAGAATTCATTCATGTTCTTATGTAGTAATCCTTGGATGAATTTCCTTAATTGAATCCCTTAAGGAATCTCAATATGGAGACAGTTTATTTTATAAAGAAATTCATTGACAGGGATCAAAATGCAGGATACTTAGAGGAATCTTCAGAGGAACTCTTGTTAAAAATCATTCTCCGAAATCCTGCGGCAATCTTCTTTCTGTAAACATTCCGGTTTTTTTTTTTGAAAAATACTAAAAAAATGCCTAAAGGAATTTATGTCCTTACAGAGGTAATCTGCATAATTTTTCCAAAATTTTTATGAAAACCTTGTAAGGGATTCAAAAAATAAAGCCCCTTCCGCGATAGTTACAGAAAGAAATCGTGAAATAATAATACATGAAAGGGTTTTCCCGGTTTGGGGGCGTACCAGTATGTATAGTGGGCGCTGAAATTTAGAAACCTTGGGTAACTAGCTCTGATTTTACCATGACAGTACTGTTGTCAATGTCTATGGTGGAGCGGACCTGGTGTGATGGTTAGAACACTTGACTATCACGCCGAGGACCTGGGATGGAATCCCACTCCCGACAAACTCGCAAAATGTGAGTTCTTCCTTCGGAAGGGAAGTAAAGCGTGGGTCCCGAGATAAACTAACCTAGGGCTAAAAATCTCATTAATACAGATAAAAAAACATCGTTCATGACGAAAAAGGTTTATTTTGGTACAATGCTTTCCCTATATGCTGAACTACTTCAATTCTGAACACTTGGTTTATACAAAAAAAATAAATTCATCGGATGTTCATTGAAAACACTCATCTCCAGTGAATTGTTCCGATCCGTCTCCGGCAG
>NC_085138.1:356714699-356736087 GCF_035046485.1 Aedes albopictus
TACATTGTTTTTAAAAGTGTCGTTGGTTAAGGTCATTATGGACGGAATGTGTGTAAATGTATCAACCTCTATCAGCGCTAAGGTTGTTTTTAGAGGTAATATCTTATTTTGGTTCATATTTATAACTTAGAACGCCAAAAATATACCAATTTCCGCTCAGTTCCACCGGCATTTGATTCAAATTCCAGATAACACGAGTCTAGTCAACAATGTTTTGTAAGTGAAAGAATTTGTTTTCTGAAAATAAAACGAATTCCCGAATATATCTGGAGTATAGATAGCGCAGAATAATTTAAAACAAATGATTCAAAAACAAAATAAACAAACAAAAAATAATGTGTAGGAACCTCTGGATGGAATACTATGGGTGGAGTACTTCGTGAAAGGAATCACTGAAGAAACTCCCAGAGGAATCTCTAAATGAACTCCTAGAGAAATTCCTGAAGGCACTCATGGCGGAATCACCGAAGACATCCTAAAGGATTCCATGAAGAAACTCTCAAAGGAATCCTTGATAAATATTCTGGAAGAACCCTTCAAGTTACCTCTGGAAGAATCGCTCCAGAAACTCCAGAAAAGACCCTACGTCCTACAGGAATCTCTGAATGATTTCCTGGAGAAACCCTTAAAGAAATCTTGAATAAGTTTCTGAAGATACCCCCGCAGGAATGGCTTAAAGAACTCCTGAAGTAATCCGTGATTGAACTCCTTGAAAAATCTTTAAATGAACTCCTGGTGAGATCTTTCAACAAACTCCTTGAGTTATTCCTGAATACAATCCTAAAGGAGTTTATAAATAAAAATCTCCTAGAGGAATCCGTTAAGCAATTCCTGGAGGACCTCCAAGAGGAATCCCTAATAGAATCCTTGGAAGTATCTGAAGGAACACCTAGAGGAACCCCTGAAGAAACTTCTATAAGAATCTGAAGGAATCAAGAATCCCTAAAAATACTTCTGGAGAAATTCTTGATTGAAGTCCTTGAGGAATTTCTGAAAGAACAACTGAATGAATCTCTGAAGAAACCCCTGGAGGGACACCCGGAGAATCTTCAAACAAGCTCCTGGACAGATTTCTGCAGGAGCTTGTGGAGATATCCCTAAAATAATCTATGGAAGAATTTCTGAATATATTTCTGAAGATGTCCTTGATTTTAATCCTAAAAAGCTCCTGAAGGAACTTTTAGAGAAATTTCCGAGGAAATCTCTTACAGAACTTCTGGAGTATTCGCTGTAGAATCGCTGAAGAACTGGATAAATCTGATGGAATCTTAAAGAAATCCTACAAGGTTATTCCTGAAACGTTGCTTGAGAAGAAACTCATGAAAATATCTTTGAAAACACCTGTGGAGATCCCCATAAAAGGTTAAAACCCCCGGTAATAAATAAAAAATAATCTCCAAGAGGCATTTTTAAATGAAATCCTGGAAAAATCTCTGAAAGAAACCCAGAAAAGATTTCTGAATGAACGTCGGGGAAGATCCCTTATTGAAAATTCAAAAAAAAACTCTCCTAAGGAATTTGAGGAAGACTCCTTGAAGGAAGTCCTGTAGAATCGCTGTAGGTACTCCTGGAGGAATTCCAAAAGAAACTTCTAGAAAATTCCCTGAAGGAACTCCTGGAGAGAACTCTAAAGGACCTTCTGGAGGAATCCCTGAATAAACTCCTGCAAAAATCTCTGAATGAACTTTTGGAGAGATCTCCTAAGGAACTCATGGAGACATCCCCAATTATAACCCTAAAAGAATCCTGACGGAACTCCTGTGTGAATCCTGAATGAACTACCGGAGAAATCTTTGAAACAACTCCTGGAGGAATTCCTGAAGGTACTTCTGTACCAATATTATAAGAAATTCCCGATGGACTTCCTGATGGAGTTCTTGAAAGAACTCCTGAAGTAATCCTTGATAGAACTTTTAGATGATTATCGAATGATATTCCAAAAGGAAGCTCTGAACGAACTCCTGTATAAGAAAAACTGTAGGAAATTCTGGAGTAATTCCTGAAGGGACTCCTTGAAAAAAGTTTTGAAGAAATTTCTAAACATACCCCTGCTTGATCCCTAAAGTAACTCCTGGAATAATCATTGGATAAACTATTGGAAGAATTTCTGAATGAATTCCTGGTGAGATCCCTTGATCAACTCCTTGAGTAATCACTGATTAAAAGTTCACAGGAATTCCCGTAGAAACTCCTAAACTCGTGCTTGCAAATCTCATTTAAAAAAGCTCCAAACCCTCCAAAATAGATGTTTGAAAACAGTTTTTGGAAAACCGTTTTTATTCCCATCTTGACAGCTTTACTCTGACAGTACACATACCATACTTCCTTTAAATGGCCTGTGTGAATTGCAAACAGCTTTATTTCTTTATGATACACTTCACAGAGATAACTTTCACTATAATTTTCAAATGCCTTCTATTTCTCATCGATACTCCACCAGACGTCCCAATAATCTACATCAAAGCAGAGCTTGTATCGCACTCGGGCAAAAAAGAATTTCGATCGTTGGTCCTATAATTTACAATAAAGTCCCTGATGAGCTTAAACAAATAACTAACCGTTATACCTTCAAAAATTAATTAAAACAACACTATAAATTGCATGTTTCCAGCATTCTTGGTTAAGAAATTTTGCACCTCCTATCACAAACAAGTCTTTAATTTAATATTAGTCTTTAATTTATTTGTATAAACTTTAGTTGAAAGTGGCTCCCTTAAAAGGAACAATCGGTTCCACTGGGATGTCACACCCAACACTATCAATACCGTTTCCTTGCTATTAATTTGGTAATATATTTGTTTTTCTTTGCTGCTTAGAGTTAAGATAGTTGCGTCCACTACCAGGGAACTCTCTGTGCGAGTTTTTTGATGTGGGGGATAGTGGAGGGTACAAAAAAAACTCCTAGAGGACTCCCTGATGGAATTCCTCAAGGAATCCCTGAAAAAACTTCTAGAAGAAAAGAGATTTCTGATGGAACTTTGGAAGAGATCCCTGATTTAAATTTTAAAAAATTTTCCAAAAGAATTTCAGGAGGAATCTTCAAAGGATCTGCTGTAGAAATTAGTGTAGGAACTACTGAATTTTTTGATTCAATAAAAAGAAACTTCTAAAAAAGTCCCTGAAGAAACTTAAGGAGGAATCCCTGAATGAACTTCTGCAAAAATATCAGAACGAACTCCTAACGAGATCTCTCAAAGAACTCGTGGAGGCACCCCTTCTAATAACCCAAGCAACACACATCGTTACAAAACAGTCACGGTAGCGCATGTAAGGGTTGCACAGAAGTCACTGTGACTTACTGCGCAACCCTTACATGCGCTGCTGTAACTGTTTAATAACGATGTAAGTTGCTTGGGAAACCTAAAGGAATTCCTGTGAGACTCCTCAAACTCCTGTGTGAATCCCTGAATAAACTCCTGAAGAAGTCCCTGATGGAACTTCAGGAGGAATCCATGAAGGAAATCCCGCAGGAATTGCTGAACGGGCCGTTCATAAACCACGTAGACTTTTTGGGGGGAGAAGGGGGGGGTCTGGCCAAAGTCTACGCTCCATACAAATTTAAATATTTTTGTATGGACAGAAGTCTACGAGGGGTGAGGGGGGGTCTGAGATTGCCAAATTTTGGTCTAGGTGGTTTATGAACAGCCCCTCATGCAGGAATTCCTAAATGAACCCCTGGAGGAGTCCCTATTGAAGCTCCAGGAGTAATCTCTACTTGAACTTGTAGAAGATTCTTTAAAGGGATTTCAGGAGGAATCCCTTAAGGAACTTTTGTATAGGAATCCCTGTAGAAGCTTCTGGAGGAGCTTCTCGAGGAATCACCGAATAAATTTGAAAAAAAAAATCCTGGAGGAACTCTTGCAGAGAACCCTCAAATCGTGGAGGTAAACCTTCATACCTTTAAACTTCAATAAACAACTAAATCCCCGAAGGAACTCCAAGGAGTTCTTGAAAAAAAAAACTCCTATAAGAAGCACTTAAGTAACTTGAAGAATCCTCAACAGAAGTCCCCGGGGAAATTATCGATAGATTATCCTGGGTGTCCGGTCGTTTGGCCGAACGCCATTTGGCCGAATGCCATCTAATTCAGAAGAACTTTTTGAAATGCTAGCTACCATTATGATCAACAGAAATATTCCCTTCTTTTAATCATAGGCTATTCTTTCTAGTTGTACCATTCAGGGATAAGTTGGCACTAAAACGGTCGTTCTTTTATCAGAGATTTATCCTTCTTTGAAACATAGCGTTCGGCCAAACGGCACTTTCTATATAAAACTGAGCGGTTGGTACGAGATGTCCCCGCCTTAATGGTTTTATTGTAGAATCAATAACGCTGCACAGTAGGCCTGGCCGCTTTAATGCTTGTAATGCATTTTCGATGTACTGCAAGCATTAATAATGACAAGAAAAATGGTAGAAGTAGTAGATTCTATCATTTTCCAGGATTCTTTCAATGAATGGCTGTGTATGTGTAGACTAGACTAGACTAAATAGCGTTCGGCCAAACGGCATTCGGCTAAATGGCATTCGGCCAAATGACCCGGAACCGTTATCCTGAAATGATTTTAGGAAGATGCTCTTCCATGCAACTTCTGGAGAAGTTCTCGAAAGAAACTTCCAGAGAAATTTCATGAAAAAATAAGATATACCATCTTATAACCAAGACCAGCGCTCAACTGTTCGAAGCCAGCAATGTGTGAGGAATACGAATCTTATTGGGAAATTATTTGTGCGTGGAACCTATACATCATCCGATAGGAGGGAAATCTACCCAAAGGGAATAGAAACCCTCTGCACCCACCATGAGGACTCTTAATCCTGCGAAATATTTCAAAGTGTACAGAGTACTATTTTTCAAAGTTATATTCTGGTTTAACCTGCTCGAAGTTTAAAGTTAGTGACACGCTACATTATCAGTTCGCTAATCGCCAAAGAGTTTAACTCGCGACTGAGTACCGTTGTTCACGAAGTTTTAACCGTATAGTGAGTAGCCGTGAAGGACTAAGGATCGAAACGACACGAGTTGGAGAGTGCTAGTGATAGGAAATCTCCAAACTATCGGCACTGGGACTTCCCATCGCCGGCCCCATCGGCCGTCCGTCGAAATACCACCAACTCATGCGCTCCTGAGGACTGTGCCAAGTCATTCCCGCCACCCTCAAGCCAAGTCATCGGATTCATTAGCTTTTTATCACAATGCTTAGATATCTTTTCAATATCGCCAAAGATCTGCATCTGTCTAGGAATACTAAACCCCAACCTGTATCCCAAGAAATTACCAGTTCGTCTCTCAAAACCCTCACGCTGGGAAGTTAAATTATTTGTCAACTAATGAAATTTATTCACCATTGCCGAAACGAAACACCGGAGATTTTTAAAACCGAACAGAACAAACGTGTTCAAGGCCAAACAACTTGATCCAAAATGGTAAAAGCAGTATTCTATGGCCGCCATCTTAGATTTCTAAATACAGTTTCAATGGAACAAATTATAGGAATTGGGATTCCCTTTGGGAGTTCAGAGAACTAATCTAGTAGTTTCACCGGGAGTTTGTCAAGTTGTTTTACTAAAAACTCCTCTAGAAGTTCCACTTTAAGTTTCTCTGGGAGTTATTACATATATAGTTTCACCGAAAGTTCCTCTGTGAAAATTTATCTAGCAGTTTGCATCGAGAATTCCTGTAAGAGTTCCACTGTAAGCCCCTCTGGGAGTTCTTCTAGGCGTTCCAACGAGAATTTCCCTACAATCTCCATCGGCATTCCCTCTAGCAATTACATCGAGAATTGAGGTAGAAATTTTTCCAGAAGTTCCACTGGGAATTATTCTAGGGGTTTCAGCAGAAATCAGACATGTCTTTAGGTGTTCCACTGGCAGTTCCCCTGGGAGTCATTCTAGGAGTTTCCCCCAAAAATGTCTCTATACCTTCCAACGCGATTCCCACTAGGAGTTCCTCCTGGAACTTCTTGAAGTTTGTTTGGGAATCCCCACAGAAGTTTCTCCATGAATTCTTTCGGAAGTACCTTCCGAAATTTATTCAAACATTTCATGCAGAAGTTGTAACGGAAGATCCTCAGGAAACTTGTCGTGAATTCCTTTGGAAAAAAGTGCCTTCGGAAATTCTTTTGAAATTTTCTTCAGGAATTCCGGGGAAATTTTACGGGCAATTCTTCTAAGAATCCTTTTGAAAGTTGCTTCCGGAAACTCTTTCTCAAGATTTTGTGGGAATTCTTCTGTAATTTCCCGGGAGACGATATCAAGGAATTCTGACAGAAATTCCTCTAGGTATTCTTCCAATCTTCCAGGAATCGCTTCCGAAAATTATTTGGGAATTTCCACAATGATTTCTTCCAGAAAACTTTTTGGGAGTTCCTGTGAGAACTAATTCAGAAGCTCCACCGGAAATTATTTCAGCTCTTGCAGTAGTTCCTCCAATTTTTTTTCTGAATTACATATGTTCTTTCGAAAGGTTTTTCGGGAATTCTTCTAAAATAACTTCGGGCCTGCTTGTAGAAGTTCCTCCGAGAATTCTTGCAAAAGTTTTATTCGGAAACTTATCCAGAAGTTCCAGAAGTTAAATGCGTGTGAGATTCTTGGAAGCATTGCTAGAGTGAATAAAATGTAAACATATTTTGAAATAACTAGATTTAGGAGAAATGTACGAAAAACCTGCCTACACCTATTTTCCCGTAGATAAAATCTACTCCCCAACAAAATACTTGGCAATTTTCTTCATCAAACTTGCTGACGATAGCACTACTGACGGGGTGGATTATTACGTGTCAGCGTGTGGTTTCGGGTCATATCCCTAGTCCTACATATCACCATCATCTTCCAGGAGGGGGGCGGGTACTCAAAGGGAACTTTCCCCATGGGAATACACCACCGCACCGCATGGAAAATGAAGCATGAACACTCAAACCACCAGCGCACTGCACCAACAACCAACAGCACCATATCGGATCGGAAGCAGCAGCGTGAAGAGAAAAGCAACATAGTTGTGGTTTTGTTTGGCAACTCGAGCGGAATGTTCACCGCAACTCCACCGGGCGGGCGGGCGGTTGTTCGTCGAGTCTTTGTTGGATGTTGTCGTAACGCCCGCCCGCCCCAAGGAGGATTCTAAAGTGCAAAACACCGACGACGACGACCGGCAACAAGACAAGCGTTATCGATTCGCAAAACTTTTCCCTCCACGAGTGGGTCTCTCACCTGGAAAGTTTCCAGCATGTTGGTCCCGTCTGCATTGCGCAGAACATGATGCATTCCGATCCAATTTCCCCTCTCCGAGTGTTTCAGGACCCCTCCCCCCGTAGTAACCACTAATCTCCGTCCTTCATACGGTTGAGTTGGGTAGTGATAAAACACTTCGATTCGGAAACCGACGACGATCATCATCCAGCAGCAGCAGTGCAACGAGAAGGAATCGCATCGTCATCGCTCAAGTCACCGTCGGTCGTAAATCTTCGGCTGGGTAAAATTGTCTCTGCCATTGTCACGATAAATTAAGGCTAAATTGTCTTAAATACCGAGTCCCGGGCCGCCAGGAGACTCCAGTCTCACCGGTGCACAGTGGTTGAAAACGCAAGTATGTTGTAAAAAATTTAACTTTTTTATTCGCTGAAGTATTTCACCACTAATAAGAGTAACTGTGCCGAAAAGTTCTACTTTTCGTCACTCTTTATCAATTCTTTTCCATTCGAAACCACTGTGCGGTGCTCAGGAAAGCATGTTTTTCCCGTCGACGACGACTGCGATTGCATATCGTTTAGCCATGGTGGTAATCCTTGTTGGGACTCGGAATAAGGCGACGAAGGCACCAACCAAGACGTTGCGTTGAGGGGCGAGCTTTTGCACCCAAGGAATTGCACGTCGAGCTCGGAGCAGTCGAGTCGGAGAAGCACCAGATGCAGATTAAGGTGGTTACCATTTCCATGATAATCACGCCCGGCTGCTTGCGTTGCGAGCTAGGAATTCCTTTCCGTTCCTTTTCAGCACGATTAACGATGAAGGTGGAGCACGTCCCCCGCTGTTGGAGGTGGAAGAGGAAGGAGACTTCGGGAAGCGCCACTACTGCGCTTAGTACAGATGCTTGTTTGGTCGGTGCTTTAATTTGTATTTATGTAGCTGTTGTTACCGACTAACTGCTTTGTGCACGCTTGTAAGTTCAATGGGCTAAATGTATGGCAGCTTGCATTCCAATGCAGTTACATGGTAGCTTTGACCGTGAGCTTTATCGTACTGTGCGTGACCGTAAGAAATAGCGAAGAGTCTCTCTATATTGGTCTTTTAATTAACAGATACTAATTTGAGCCTTCTTTATGCAACTTCTACTGTTGTTTTCATTTTAATTTAAGCAATCTGATGGACTTGACCAGTGGTGTCGTTGAGGTTACTCCAAATAACTCACTGACCAGCTTTTGAGATAAAAAAAAATAACAATTTGTTATTTATAATTTGTTACCAGCGCCCATGGATTACTCCACAAAATTCCCCGGACACAACTCTCGAGCTCTTAGAAATAACACAGCGCAACATTTTTTTTTGTCTCAAGAGCAAACTTATGTGTCTCCGAAGGATTTTGGGCCGCTAAATCCGAATCCGGGCTCAGACTTGCTCCAACACGTCACAATTTTGAGTTATACCTCAATTTATAGGGCAAAGTATGCGATTTTGGGCTTTTTTGACTGCAAGCCATTAAGCTTGGAAATATTTTTTTTAAGCAATCAAAAGGTTAATTGGTCAATTAATATCTAAATTAACGACTCATGCAAAATAATTCGTTTCACCTAATCAAATTTGATAGATTTAAGCATTTTATGTTAGTATGAAAACTTGCATGCAACTTTTGGAGGGTGACTTGTATGGGAAATATCGTACGTAACACAAATCGCTTAAAACTATCAAATTCGATTTGGTAAAACGAAATATTTTGTATAAGTCGTTAATTTAGATGTTAATTGACCAATTAACCTTTTGATTGCTTAAAAAAATATTTCCCTGCTTAATGGCCTGCAGTCAAAAAAGCCCAAAATCGCATATTTTGCCTTATAAATTGAGGTATAGCTCAAAATTGTGACGTGTTAGAGCAAATCTGAGCCCGGATTCGGATTCAGCGGCCCAAAATCCTTCAGAGACACATAAGTTTGCTCTTGAGACAGACAAAAAGTTATTTTTTGTTACGCTGTGTAATCTATAAAAGACTCATATTTAAATTTTCTCCAGAGATTTCTAAAGTTTCTAACAGGGAATCAATTCAGATGTTTCATAAGCAGTTTCTCCGAAATTTCTCAAAAGGTTATTTTAGAAAATCTTGCAAGAGTTTCTTCAAAAATCCTTTAGTAATTCCTTCAGAAATTCTTTGAGAGATTCCTACATACATTTATCAAACGATGCTTTTATTAAACAAGTCATGGATATCTTCAGACATCCATGGATTCCTGTTTAAATCCTTCAGAAATTTTTAAAGCAATTCTTTTAGACAATGTTCCAGAGGATTGAATGAAAATTCTGCTAGGAATGCCCTGGGAAATATCTACTTGGATTCCTTCCAATCTTTATAAAATTCTTTTCAAAAATTATTTTACTGATTCCTTTCGAAAGTTTTTTTTAAACATTTGTCTTGGGTTTCAGAATTTTCAAAAATTGCTCTAGAATTTCATTTAGAATCTACCTCTGGAGTATCTTACAAAAATTTCTCCAATAACTCCTCTAGAAAAACTTCCATGGGTTTCCTCAGGAATTTCTTCCATCGATTTTTCCAAAATTCCGTACGAGAATTCTTTCAGGAAATCATCCTCGGATTTCAAAATCAAAAGTTCAGAATTCCTTCAGAAATTTGTCTAGAAAATCTTCCTCTAACTCATTTAGGAATTCTTCCACAGTTGTCTGCAAAACTTTTTCCAGGGATTCCATAAGAAATTTCCCTGAAAATTTCTTCAGAAATTCTTTATGAGATACCTTAAATAACTTGTCAAACAGAAGGTTTCCTTCGGAAATTCCCTTGAGAATTTCTCCAGAGATTTATTCTGGAATTCTTTCATGTAGATTCCCATGAGTTCCTTCTGAATCTCCGCCAGAGATTTCTTCAAAAATTCTTCTGGGAATTCGTTTAGGAAACCCTTCCAGGAATTACTTCAGAAGGGTTTCAAAGATTCTTTCGTAAATTCTTCAGGGATTTCTTCAAAAAATCTTCCAGAGAATCATTCAGAAATTCGTTCAGGAAGTCCACCAGAGATTTGTTCAGGAATTACTTTAAGAATTCGTTGGAAGTTCCCTCCAGAATGTGTCCAGGAACTTCTAAAGGGATTCACCCAGAAAATCCTGGAAGAATTCTTCCAGGAGTTCATACAGAGATTCCTTCAGAATTTCTTCCAGATATTTCTCCATGCATTTCCCCATAAATTCTTGCGGCATTTTTTAACAGGATAGCTCTAAGATTTTTTCTGCGAACACTGTGGGGAATTTATTCAAATGTTTCCTAAAAATTTCATCAAGAAATATCTCGATTTTTTTTTCAAAGCATCTTATCTAGGCGTTTTTTGCGTATTTCTACAGTTTTTTCTAAGAACTAGGTTTACAAGCAATTAATTTAGCAATTCCTTAATGAAATCAAAAGTTTAAAATTCCTACAGATAGATAGATGTCTTTATTAAAGAGATTTTTTTCAGCCCGAGGCTCCGGAAATTTATCCATGGATTTACTTAGAAAATCTTCCATACCTCTGTGTTATTCTTCTAATCACTTAACCTAATTTACAGCTCTTTTGTCCACTAGGGCATTGCGTGAACGATTCCAGTTGGAAGCTGTACTTATACTTTGTACAGCGCCTAAATGTATTATATTCTAATTCTACTATCGAACTGGTTGCCTCCGCGCTGCTGTCACTTTTCTACCCTGTCCATGGTAGAATGGTGAGCACGAGAATGTTGATGTGTGGCTGTTGGTTGTTCCTTTTTCTAGTCCGATCGGGGATCCATTATGAGTTATCGTTCGCCGATTTCCAAGTATCCGGGTCCGTTTGAACCATGGGCTCAGAAGAGGGTCAGTGTCAGCAGCTCTCAGGGCGAAAGAGCAACTGACGAAAAATGGCAAGTGCCGGGGCTGGGATCGAATTCATGACCATCTGCTTATGAGGCAAACGTGTAGCCACTGCGCCACGGATCCCGGCTTTTCCACACACTTATTAAGGAATTATATTAAAGGATTTCTGTTGAAGTTTCCTAGAAGATTACTTAACAAAATTTTCCTCTGGAGATTAATTTGAAAATATTTCCTGAGATTCATATGGAAATTTACTGGAAATGTCTTGAAAAACTCCTTCATAGATTCTTTCAGAAAATCTCACTCGGATTTCTTCTGATATTCCGTCAGGAATTCATTCAAAAATATCTTCAGAGTATAAGGGATTTCTTCAGCAAATTCAGTGCGAGATTTTTTCAACAGTTCGACCATGAAGTTTTACAGAAATTTATCAAAAAATACTTTCAAAAAACATACAGAGATTTTTTCGGAAATTCTTCTAGGGGTTCCTCGAAGAACTCTATGAGAAATTCCTTCTGATATTCTTACACGATTTTATTTTAACAATTTTCCTTGTGGCTCAAATGTCTCCTGGGGTTCCTTCAAAGATTCATGTAGGGATCGTTTCAGATATTCCTCCAGAGATTTTTTTCCAGAAGTTCTCACAGAAATTGCACAAAAATGCCTGAAAGAATTCTTGAAAGAATCTCTTTAGAAAATTCTAAAGATATCCCTGAATGACTGTCTAAAAGAATCCCTTCTTTAAAAAAAAACACATTGTTATAACTTTGGAGATTACTGGAAGAGTTTTTTTTTTGCAAATTTTCTGGAGTGATTCTTGGACAAACATTTCTGGGAAAGTACCTGAAGAAACTCCTTAAGACACCTTCCTAATTCATAGAAAAATAAATATTGAGAAACTTCTTGGGGAACTCTGAAAGTTATTTCAGTTATTATTGCTTCAGATATTATTGCTATTCAGTTATTATTGCTTCAGATATTTTTGAGAGAAGTCTTGCAGATACCCGTGAAGATATTTCTGAAGGAATCTTTCAAAGCTGTCTGCCAACATTCCTGCAGAAATTGCAGATATTGCAGATACTGCTATAAATACATCAATAAATTTCCAAGGAATCCTAGGAGGAATTTCTGAAGGAATTCTTAGAAGAAATCTCTGGAGGAATCCATAGAAAAAATCTTATACAATTTCTTCAGGAATGATTCCAGAAAAATGTCCGAATAAAATGTCCTGAAGGATTTCCTGCAGAAACAATCCTGAAAAAAAAAATAAGAATTAGAGAGCTTCCGAATGAATTCCTAAAAAAAGTTTTTTTTTAACGAAACTTTGAAGGAATACTGGAAGAACAGGAGAACCCTCCGCAGGTGTTAATAGATGGATGATAATTTCTTTGATAAATTCCAAGAAATAGTGATTTCCGTAGGAATAACTGATAGAATCCTTAGGGAAACTTCTAAAGCATCATCGGAAAAAAATAAATTTAAAAGAATACCTGAAGTACAGTATGACCCATAAAAAAATGCGACATTCCATTTTTTTGCAGTATTTGATGATTTTTAATGAAATAATCCCAATGAATTAAACTTTTTTGGATTAGGATACAATAAGGAGGTCATTGTCATACAGGATCTCTAAAATTTTTGTCAAAATATTCATTGGTTACGTATATGGGATACCTTATAATTGTTAACAATTTCTAAATAAAATCAAGTTTTCCTATAATTTTCATAGCAAAATGAACTAAGATAAAAACTTTTAAACACATGGAAACCATGAAGAAATATGTACTCTTTAATACGCCCATGTTTGAAAAATATTTTAAAAATAATTTCAAATGTTTAGGAAACAAAAACTAAAAAAGGTGCTACATATTAAAAACCGTATTTAAGATAAATTAATAAAAAACTTAACACTGTTAGAACATTTTTCAAAACATTTTTTGTCGATGAAGGCATATATACCTACCTTTATGATAGGTACAAATACTATGTACTTAAAAACAATTTCATGCTTAAAACATAATATTTTCTAAAAATTATCATTTGTCAAATAATTCAATTTTCACAAAATGTCTCTTAATTTATAAGTTAATATTTTTTTCGTGCTTGTCCGACGAATAAACCAACTCCTGAAGACCTTATCCAGCCATAAAAGTACTATTTTGAAAATAAAATTTGATTGAATGTGATTGAAAGCAATTGAAAGAAAATTATATCCTTAAAAAACGGCCTCTTGCCGTGGACGATTTCGACATCCATATGTTCAACGTTATATTTCCGAAGGTATTTGCATGGAATCAGTCTATGTTCCTTTGCCATTATAAGATTAGTGGCTCTACTATACTATCCAATAGATACATGCGAGGTTAATCAGTTCGAAGTAGGGGAACGATGACTTTGAAAACTGTCGCATTTTTTTATGGGTCATACTGTAAGGTCTGAATAAATTCTTAGCAATCCTGGAGGAATGCTCAGAAGAGCTTCTGGAGAAACCTCTGAATGAACTTTCAGAATCTCTTGGGGATTTACTAGAAAATCTTCTAAATAAATGCCGTAGAGAATCTTTACATATATGGGATTAGACTTAAGACAACTCTGGAGAAATTTGAACAATAATTCGTGAATGAGTTTCAGGAAAAATCTGCATTTCTTAATGAAACTCCTAGAGAAATAGTTTCCCAATCTCTGTCATTTTTTCCTGGATTTGCATTTAAGAAATATCTTTAGGAACTCCAAAATTTCCGGAAGAGTTCTGATGGCAAATTCTTACAGAAATTTTTCAAGAAACACAGGCACGCACTGCCGTAGCATTCCTTAAAGAGATTTCCTAGATTATCTCTAAAGGAATCCCAGGAAGAATGTCTGAACAAACCTTGACTGAAACTTTCTACGAAATCCAGTAAAAACTTTCTTTCTTTAAAAATTCTTGAAAAAAAATGATAAATCTTGGAATAATACCTAAGAAAATTTCAGGTGCTATCCCTGGAGTTAATCACGGAGAAAATTCTTGAGTAGTACAGGGGAAGGAAGAAACAATAAAAAATGTTGGAGGAATCTTAAGAAGAATTATTACTGATCTCACAGCAGGAATACCTGCAAGAATGCCCCCCTCGCAATAACTACAGAAAAAAATTATGAAGAGTTCAGTCATTTGAAGTCATATCTATGGGGTACCTGGGTATACCAGCTGTATAGGAAGCGCCGGGATTTTGGAAATCTTGAGTAACCAGATCTGATTTTACCATGACAGCACTGGCACTTAACTATTTCAACCAGAGAGGACACATCAGGCCTTACCATCATCATCATGCCCTGAGTTCAAATAAATTAAAACACCCATTACTTAGCGTTACGTCCATTTGTCGCATTCGTATCATTTGGCAGGCAAGAAGATACTCTATGTAAGGAAGCCAAGGAGATTTATTTTACGAAAAATTTGTAGACCGAACGGGAATCGAACCTGTCACATGGCCCTACTCAAAGTCCGCGCGCTCACTGCGTTGGCTATATGGGCCCTTTAATTGAACTACAATAAATAATACAGCAAAACATTGTTTTGTCTCAAGAGCTGATAAAATGAAATATTTTGCATGATTCGTTAATTTAGATGTTTATTGACCAATTTAGCTTTTGATTGCTTAAAAAAATATGTCCATGCCAAATGGCTTGCAGTCAAAATAGCCCAAAATCGCATATTATGTCCTATAAATTGAGGTATAGCTCAAAATTGTGACGTGTTGATTCAGCGACCGAAAATCTGTCAGAAACACATAACTTTGCGCTTGAGACAGACCAATAGTTATTTTTTTGTTACGCTGTGTAATTATTGAACAAAATTGATTACAATCTTCTTTTCTACTTAAATAGACGAAATTGTATCTACATCGCACTAGTCATAGATCAAGCTTTTACGGTTGTAGTGGGAAGTAAAACTCATAACCGTCGAATTCAACGGAAATGATTACCAAATTTCAAATATCTTTAATCAGCAAGCATGAGCACATTTTGAGGTCAAACAGACTAACCTCCCGAACAAAGGTACCGTAATGGGCAGTAGTGAATCATCAGGCATCATTAGCTGGCGATGAATGACCACACGACATTGCTTTGGCTTCTCCTTTCGTATGATTAGGTCAACTTTGAAAAAATAAATAAAATACGAACTATTCACAGGGAGATGCGCGCATTCGAACAACAGACTAATCGAGTTCTCAGCACCCCCTAGGTGGATAAGTAAACTGATTTTTGGGCAATTTCCAAGGAAATTCTTCCAGCAATTACTTCGAAAATAACTTTGGATACTACTTTATAAATTCTTTTTACAATTCTTGAGAATTTGCCCGGGCCTGTGGCATAGTGGTCACACGCGTAATGAGCTAGCTGGCCTCCAGGGTTGAGGCCAGTCATTTCAGGGAGAGTGATGTTATTAACTTTAAGATAAATTTGTTGTGAATCTTGATCAAGACTGATCCTTTTTTTGTTGTTTACTGTATTTATACGTGAGAGGTAGAATGAATGGTATATTACCTTCTCTCTTACAAACTACCTTCTGGATGTGATAACCTGTTGTTCAGCAGGTAGTCACGAGTTCTTTTTCCAGACTTATGACTAACATTTTACCTACGAATGACATATTTTGTCCTCGTTATGAGGGTAGATAATCTGAAAGTGGTGAGATCACCGCAAACGTTCGCTTCATAAGTGGATGGTCATGGGTTCGATCCCGGCCCCGGCACTTGCAATTTTTCATCATTTGCTCTTCCCTTAGAGATTAGCTGATACATAACCCTTTTCCAGAGCTAAGGCAGATAACAAAATGATAACAAGTTCTGTTGCTTGATTACACTAGTTTACAGCATTTTTGAACTCGGTAAGCTGATGATCATTTTTGGTGTAGAATCATGCCCTGAGTTCGAAAACGCGAAAGAAAAAAATTACAGTAGAGCGGAAATTTTTTCGACTGTCCATACAAGGTTGATGATTTGAAATCATTTTTTGTTCTATTTTTAAGCAAAGTCGCTCACTTCAAACATCTCATTCTCCGTAATCAATGCTCCGATTGAGCTGAAATTTTTACTGTAACTTTCCTACATATGATATGTCAATTAAACGTGGAGAAACAATTTTTAAGTCGGTTTTTTCTTATTGGTAAAAATACATTTCCACAAAAAAAATTGGGAATTTTGCTAAAATTTAAGAAGATTGTCCCTAAAACTCGCCAATATCTTGAATTTCATCAATCTGACGCAAAACCTGTATTCAGATGATCGAATGGTATTGTAATCAGCTTTTAATTTATGGAAAAAGATTTAAAATTGGTTGATCAAAACGCAATATATTTGAATTTTAATAAATTACATATTTTAAAAAGTTGCAAAACTCGATATTGAGCTAAAACTCAAAAACTGTTCTACTTAAAAAATTTTGAAGGCCGGTTTCGAAATCAGCACTTAATTGTGCTTCAAAAATTTTGGTCGTTGACAGAAGTTCACGACTTTCGTTTTATTTTGTAAACTTGTGTTATCATTCGTTCGATAATGTTTGTTGTGTATCATTTAGGCTGAATCAAAAGCTAGCATAACAAAAACGATAACTGGAATTTACTCCTCGAATACCAAAATGATAAGAAATTAAGTTATCATTGAGTTCAAGTTGATAGCTAATTGTGTTATACAACACAGGTCGGACTCGGTTATCCGAAGTCGGTAGTATTACCTACTCATACTCATGATCGGGAAATTAAATCGTTCAGTAACAGTAGGTGGTACTATTACTTTTACTTTTAGAGTTAGAGTATGGCGTCCTTGGCGATATTTGTTGGAAAAACACTACCCTACAAGTTTTCCGAACATCACATTGTAGTAACACGCATCAGAACTAAGTAATACTCGCAGAAAAATAAATTGTAAAAACAAATAAATTGTTGTTTAAATCAACCGATTTCTCAGTTTGCTTTAGCGACATGATTTTTAGTTTTAACTGAACTGTTCCGTTGTTTGATAATACAAATATTTTCATTTGCCGAAATTTTTGACAGTTTGTTAGAACAAACAGATATTTGGTAGTTTCAACATAAAATAACAGATTGTTCTAAACGACTGCACTTTTGAAACTAATAAAGCCGGAATGTGATTGTGTTAGTGACGGCAGCTCCTGCGGCAGCTCGGAAATCTATTTTTAGACACTCGGCAAGCGGATGGAAGCGAGAACGAATAAAAAAGGCAAAAAATCGAAACCGACCAACTTTTTGTAAATGCTGTCTTGCCTGCGCGTTATCCATCACGGCCGAAACTGCACTTGGAATTTGGTGTGATGGATTTGCTACACTTTCTTCGTTGTGGCGATGTTGGGGTAAGATCTTTATAGATGTGTAAGTGCTTCCGGGCCATGTTTGTGGTTCTCATTTTGTTGTAAGAAATGCAGGTTTTAACGTTATATGGAATGAAGGGAATTGGTTGTTTTGATCAATAAACTATAAGTAAGAACAAAGAAATATAACTTTGGAATAAGTAAATGCTCAGTTTGAAAATCAACCATGCGTTTTATTGTTTTAAACAAGCCTCATTTTTCTGCGTGTAGACAATAGTTAGAGCACATTCAGGGCCGGATTTACAAATGTGGGGGCCCGGGGCCACAGTGTTGTGGGGCCCTCTTTTTAGAGGATTTTTTTTTCATTGTAGAAAAATCGGAAAATATGGAAAATTCTTCCAAAAATAAGGGTTGTTATTGAAGAAATTAGGCCGATACAAATGTTTATTTCACTTTTTGTCCCACCACTGTTTGGCTGGTCGAGAAGGGAGAGGGATAAAAATAATAAAGTATTTAATTTGATATTTCGATAAATATTTTTCTAACTACCCTCTCAAAATGCAATATACTGCCAAAAATTTTCAAAGCGGGAGGGGGACAAAAAGTCAAAATGAACTTTATATCCGCCTTAATTTAGCTTAATAAGCGTATCTAGAAAAAAATACATCCACTATAAAATAGCATAACAGAGATCCAGATATGAAAATCAAGTTTGAAGACGATTGCAAAAGAAAATTTATCAAGTAAATAACGCTTTATCCGAGCGTGTTCATAGCATCAGATTCCATTGAGTTCAAAATTCATGAGAAAGCCCTTTAAGAAATTTAAAAATAGATATAGGAGACATTTTCGATAAATTTTAGATTAACTTTATAGCGCTATTGATCGGTACTTGACCATTGGTGGAAACTGGCGGAACCTTCGGCTGAAGGTGGCCTCGATGAGTGGCCTTGATGGGAAGCCGATGAAATCGTCTCAATCGGCTGATTGAGACGGACACACTGCTACGTTTGCAGTTTGGCGGAATAATCTCGAACCTTTCGAAATATTATATCCTTGCGAAACTTCAGGCCGATTGCTCTAATGGTTTGAGAGCGTAAGGTTACTGAAGTGGCTCAGATAAAATATTGTCGAAGAGGTGAAGTGAAACTTCTGAGATGAAAATTCAAAACCTAAGAGCTGGTTACTTGCATTAGAAGTCCTGGCTTTCTTAGAGGATTGAAATCCACCTTGGTAGAGGAGTCACTTCCCGAGGATTAGTTCTTTCACAGTGAAACGCACTATTTCGACTGACAAAAGATCATGTATTTCGTTGGTTCAAGTAGTGCTTATATACTAATTCTAAACCTAAAGGAATCACACATCGACACCTTATCATGCTTTCTTTCTGAATCACGTGATCAGCCTACGACTGCGTGGTGCAGTAGGGTCCTAACCTTATCAGTTGTTAGGTTGCGTATTCTCTTTTGGTTCGTTTATACAGGGCGACAGTCTACTGTGATGATTCATTGATTAAACTTGATAAGCTATTAGTGCATGGAAAGAGGCAGATAATTACGTCTATTTAATGTGTCGAAATCTATGATTTATGTAGAAATGCTAACTCTTCGCAATGGTTGCGAACAGCTATCTTTGGGGCCGTTATTGCAAAACCTCCAAGCAGAAATTCTTGCGGAATCATTGATGAAATCTATAAAGTTGCTGACCGATTACCAGGTTTCTTTTTTTGTGGAACTTAAGCATAAACATTCCTAACGCGACTTCGAGAGGAGTTTCTGGTGAACGTGCAGAATAATTGTTAAGAACTCCTTGTGAAACTTCAAGAGGCAAAAATCCATAGTGGTATTTTTAGCGGAAATCAAACTAAAAGCTGCTGAAGAAATCTCATCGGAAATCCATAATGAGTTCTTGATGGAATTTCTGTTTTACTTTGAATAGAATTATAAGTAAAATTTCATAATAATCTTTAGCGGACGAATTTTTAGCCAATTTAAACAAAAATTGTTCGGAAATCTTTAAATATTTCAGGATCTTTCAATAATTTCTCCACAAATATCTACTGCAATTTTCATAAGGAACCTATGGATTTGTTAAGAGTTTGCCTTAAATGACACATTCAAGCCAGGAAGAAAAAATCGTCATGAATTTAATCATATTGAAGAAAATTGGATCAGATCTCCGCCAAAATCCGACGTAAAATTCTTGCTTGTCCCTTCAAAGGTTTGAATAATTTATAAGTTTGGTAAGCGAAATCAGACTCTACAATTCTAAAAACTTTTATTTATTCTGATAGAAACACTTGCAAATCTTCAAAGAACTATGTAGGAAATTTTTTAAAATAACACTAATAATTTTCGACAGAAATAAACACGAATTTTCGGCAGAAACTTTTTGACCTCTATTCCAAAGCGTTTAAGAACATCCAGAATTCAGGTGAAGATTTTCTCATGTACACTCCCGTTCAAAAGTTTGGGGTCACCCCCTTAAAAACATGTCATTTTTTTAGGCCCATATCTCCGCCAATTTGCGTCCGATTTCAAAACCCTAGGTTTCATTCAAAAGTTAATAAGTCAAAGAAATAATTAAAATCGAATTATAGATGACGAAGATATCACCAAATCACTTTTCCATGTTTTACGAAAGTGACCCCAAACTTTTGGCCGATACATCATATTGAGGGGTGACCCCAAACTTTTGGTCGATGACATCAAGGATTAATTTACTTAATAACTTTTTTCTAGATATTTTAGCTAAGTTCTGTAAAAAGCAGTTGAAAGCTAATAGAAAATGGGTCATATTACCGCTCTCATCTTAAAATTTGGTCGACCCAACTTCCAGCGACACTGCCGTAAGTTTATATTCATTTTTTAGAAAATTTGGCAACTTTGGGTTAAGTTTACATACAAATTTTTTTGAAAAAGTTTCTTTTAAATCATGTTCAAAGTTTCTTTGACTTATTATCTTTTGAATGAAACCTAGGGTTTTGAAATCGGACGCAAATTGGCGGAGATATGGGCCTAAAAAAATGACATGTTTTAGAGGGGGTGACCCCAAACTTTTGAACGGGAGTGTATTTTCGTTAAAATAACTTGTGCAATTCACAAGTGTGATCAATTCAAACCTGAAAAATTTTAACAACTTTCTGGAAAAGTTTGAAATTTTATTAAAAGGCAAATATATGCTTTTTTTTAATTTGAAGCACAACATTTCACACACATCTTGAGAGTATAAAGATAAAAAAATGTGTTGTTCTTTGCTGTGCATGCATCGCTCCTGTAAGGGGTGAGTATGGCAGCATAATCGATCGCGTTCGCTATTGTCTCGAGTGAAAATCAAAACAATAGATGCGCGGGAGTGTAGTGTTCAATATTGTGTTGTTCTTTGCTGAGTATTGTGGTGTTCTTTACAGAGAAGAACATTAATCAAGGCAATTAGATGATCGGCATTGAACCACAAAAACCCCACAACAATTGGTGAGATCTTTCCAATATTATTCATTTATAAATAATTCTACTTCAGTATATTTACTTTATAACTGCATATAAGTTGAAAATTCGCTATTTTCAACATCCTTTCATCTATTGGAAGATGCTTCAGTTCTGGGCTCTTTCTAAGTTGATGAAGGGATTTATAAATGCTTGCAAGGACTTGGCCAGGTGTGTGGAGCTGAGTGAATCTATGACATTGTAGATAGTAGCGACATCAGCAATGTCAATGGAAATATTCAACTTTGCAACTCCATCCAAGATTTGTGCAAGTATTCATGCTATGCTATGCTATCTTGAGAGTATAAAGATAAAAATTAAATCAAGATGTTTCTAGCACTACTTTTTTCGGTTTCCATTTGAAGTAACATTTTGCGGGGGCCGATGAAATGTGGGGGCCCGGGGCCATGGCCCCCTGGTCCCCCCTTAAATCCGGCCCTGAGCACATTGTTGAAGAACAGGCTTGTAATCAGTTGTGTTAGATTAACAGTCCACCAAAAAAGTCGAGACTTATTCCAAGCAGAACCAACTGCCTTGCTACGATCCTGGAACCAGAACCC